>NC_068445.1:11867500-12167500 GCF_023373465.1 Oncorhynchus keta | reverse complement strand
CACAGTCGTGTTTTCCATCAACACAGCCTCAATTCATCAGGGCATGGACTCTACAAGGTGTCAAAAGCGTTCCCCAGGGAGGCTGGCCCATGTTGACCACAATGCTTCCCACAGCTGTGTCAAGTTGGCTTGATGTCTTTGGGTGAACCGTTCTTATTTTTTTTAAAATGTTACCCTGTTTTCTCCCCAATTTCGTGGTATCCAATTGTTTTTTAATAGCTACTATCTTGTCTCATCGCTACAACTCCCGTACGGGTACAGGAGAGACGATACACAACCCAACCAAACCGCACTGCTTCATAACACAGCAAGCATTTAACCTGGAAGCCAGCCACACCAATGTGTTGGAGGAAACACCATACACCTGGCAACCTTGGTTAGTGTGCGGCCCACCACAGTAGTCGCTGGTGCACGATGAGACAAGGATATCCCTGCCGGCCAAACCCTCCCTAACGACGCTAGGCCTATTGTGGGTCGCCCCACGGACCTCCCAGTCGCGGCTGGTTACGACAGAGCCTGGGCGTGAACCCAGAGTCTCTGGTGGCACAGCAGTACAGCGCCCTTAACCACTGCGTCACCAGGGAGGCCCTGGGTGGTGAACCGTATTTGACACACACAGGAAACTGTGGAGCATGAAAAACCCAGCTGCGTTGCAGTTCTTGACACACTCAAACCGGTGCACTTGGCACCTACTACCATACCCTGTTATAAGACATAAATCTTTTGTCTTGCCCATTCACCCTCTGAATGACACACATCCACAATCCATGACTCAATTTTCTCAAGGCTTCAAAATCCATTAACCGGTCTCCTTCCGTTCATCTACACTGATTGGACTTAACAGGTGACATCAATAAGGGATCATAGCTTTCACCTGGATGCACCTGGTCATTCTATGTCATGAAAAGAGCAGGTGTTTTGTACACTCAGTGTATATAGCCAAGTCCTCGTTACTCATTGTGTATTTATTTGTGTTTTTATTTTTCTATTCTCTTTTTTTCTCTCTCTGCATTGTTGTGTAAGTAAGCATTTCAATGGTAGTCGACACCTGTTGTTTACGAAGCATGTGACAAATAAACTTTGATTTGATGTAGAGGCCAGGGGGTCGCTGCACTCTGATGCTAAGCTCGTCTTCCAGTATCTTCTGGGGCCCAGCTCCCTCTCAGACCCTCTGTCCAGGGTTAACCTGTCATCTTCCCCCAATGAGATTTAGGGATCTCTATAAACCCTGTGGCAGGCCCACATGTGGTACCACTTAGGGGAGAGTGGGGTAAGTTGAGTGTTTTTTTTACATTTACGTTCTTTCTGACAAAGATCTCTACATACAGTGCCATGAAAAGGTACTTGCCCCCTTCTGATTTTCTGTATTTAATATTAGATAAAAGGGAACCTGAGTTTACAAATCAAACAATGTATACTTATTTAATTTAGTTAATTAACAAAGTTATGCAACACCCAATTCCCCTGTAATTGCCCCCTTACACTCAATAACTGGTTGTGCCACCTTTAGCTGAAATGACTGCAACCCTAACTGCAACTCTTACTGTAGTTGTTGATCAGTGTCTCACTTCGCTTTGGAGGAATTTTGGCAACTCTTGCATGCAGAACTACTTTAACTCAGTAACATTTGTGGGTTTTCAAGCATGAACTGCTCGTTTCAAGTCCTGTCACAACATCTCAAATGGGATTAGGACTGGACTTCGACTCGGCCATTCCAAAACTTCAAATATATTTCAGGATGGTATGTATCGCTGAAAATAATTAGAATTCATGAAAACACTACAGTTTTGAAAACATCGCTCTTGGCACCACTTACCCCTGGTATAGGGTAAATTAAGCAACCTACAAATTTCTGTACTGAATTAAATATTACCACTAACTTTTTAAAACCATGTCTGTCTTTATTTCCCAAATGCAATTCAACACAATCATAATTGCTTTTTAAAATTGTAATAATTGTAAGCATATTTTAACTAAAAAACACGGTACTTAAAAAAAAAAAAAACTTTTGTCACGTGTGCTCCTTCTCCAGCCTCTAGGTCACCAGGCTGCTTGTTATGGCGCACACCTGTCACCATTATTACACGCACCTGCACGTCTTCAGACTCACCTGGACTCCATCACCTCCCTGATTACCTTCCCTATATAGTCACTCCCTTTGGTTCTTTCCCCAGGTGTCATGGTTTCTGTTTCATGTCTGTGTGCTGTTTGTTTTGGATTATGTTCTGTTCTGTTTATTTTATTAAAACACTCACTCCCTGAACTTGCTTCCCAACTCTCAGCGCAGTGTTACAACTTTTAACATAGACCAGGTCATGTTACCTCATATCCCAGCGATAATGTCTTGCATTGACCCTGAGAAGAAAACACTTATATTTGCTCAACTTGCCATTGGCTCAATCACTGGCTCAACTTACCCCAAGGCAAACATTTTGACTATTGGCTCACACAGCTACAAGGATGCACCTTCATGCTAGATTTAGGACTTCATATTGAAGCTTATAAAGACCCCAACTGACGTATAGAACAATCTTAAAAGTATCTACTTTGGTTAAGATACAAGCATCATGAAACATCTAACACACTAAATGAATTTGACTTGGTGAAAATCTGTGTTTTGAACCTAACTTGCTTACCACTTTTCGCATGTGGTTTTTTTCCTTCACAGACTCTATGAAATGATAACCTCTTCCTAAATATTTGGTGAAATCATACATTGTGTGTATGGTTTCCTAGAAGAAAGGGTGACCCATCTTACCCCTTTGACTCAACTTACTCCACTCTCCCTTACAGCAGCACAAGAATGCAGCATGGGATTCTTTATTAAATTATCTGTCTGTCTCGATCTCTTTGAAATGAAATGTGACTGTCTGTCTGAGCCCTTACTTTGCCACATTGTATCAAGACATGATAAACATCTCAACTCTGCACTCAATCAAGGTATTTCTGTAAGAATCGTCAGTCCTGTCCTTCACCAAATCCACACTGGGCACGTAAACTGTAGATAGAGGCAAACATCTATGGAGATCAAGTCTTCTTGCCAATGTGAGTAAAGAGAACCCAAGGAGAGCATCCACACAACTGTGCACAAATATCCAGTGACTGAGTGGTCTCTGGGAGTGAGGATTTTTATGGAGGCCAGACCCTGCAGGCTGGTGAGGGGAGAGAGAGGGGTGGAGAGGGGGGAGGGGGTGGGCTCATTAGTGGAGGAATGCAGCCTGTGACAGCGGTGGGGGGCAGTACCCTCCATTACTGTAGACTTACACTCAGAGGGGTCTTTGATTATGGGGCAGGACCCCTGTGTGCATAGTGGCCAGCCATTCCTGACCCATGTCAAGTAAAAAAGGCAGTGGGTTGACAAATGCTACAACCACATGAAAACAGAGTGGATTAGCAGATTAAAGTTCCCTTGGAGGGGTTGTGCCCACAGCCCTGCTGCGCCTTATTGTTCCATCACAGACCCAGGCAATCCAAACCCAGCCTGCTCCTTAGCAACATCAGCTTAAGTTGCTTCTAGTACCAACTAAGCATGGCAAACCTAGTGGAATTCCTGCCAGCTTGATTGGGTTTGGTTGCCTCCTCGACACCTGTATTTGGGATAGTGTGCATTTGTGTATTGACCAACAGGGAAGAGTTCGTACACACCATTCATGTGCAGCCTCTTCTCTATCAATCCTCTTTCCTTTACACACAGACCGGAGCAAGTTGGACGTCAGCTGTCCTAATTCTAAAGAAATTATATTGGCTGTGAGAACCGTTATTGTCCTTGCTCTGTTCATATGAGAACAGACACCAGAGCGTTCGTAATTAAGACCGTTAAGAGCTTAATGCATGCTTTGTGCTTGGCGCCGTAGGCTTTGACCTCTGAGAGCAGTCAAGTTTCAGGTCAAAAGAATAGGACTCAAATACAAACTTTGGTCTGCACAATCGGCCGAAGGGACCCGAATGCACAGGTTCACATTCACACACTCCACAGACCACAGTACATGATTAGATCACTCACTCACTGAAGGCCGTGGCCACTCTTACAGCGACTAAGTGAAATCCCAATTGTGTCCACAACTGCTAAAAACAAGATACATTGCACACAATGGCTGGCACATTCCAGGCACTTTTAAGGCTTATCTTTAAACACAGAAAACCAATGTTATTATATGATGGCCCTAAGCGTTACTGTAACATTAACCATGGTCCGTATAAACAAGGATGTCCATTTCAGACCGTAGGTTTTGTATAATTGTTCAGGCCATCTGCATGTTGTTACTAGGCATACGGCATATGGACTTAACAATGACGCTGTAGCTTTCACAAACAAGATAATTCATGTAGGATACTTTCCACAAAAGTGTTTATATTTCTTAATATAAACAGATAAAGAACAGACCCTGTTCCGGGTGTTGTCCACTTCAAAGACGCTCAACTCATGAAACTGTTTCTGAGGTAAACTGATGCAAAGAAATACTTAGTATGACTACTAGAGTGGAATGAATCCACAGTGTTCATGTCTGGAAAGGGTTTATCTGATGACTAAATCAAAGCAATGATATTTCAGGATAGACCAATGCTAAAGAGAAAGCTCATCTCAGAATCACCGTCTACTAAACTGGAATTCGATGGCCGTAATCCACCAGTTAGGGTTTACACAACAGATGATGGAATATTGACTCAGCTTGACTTTAAGATCATTTTTGACCTATGAAGATATCTGAACTATTTGTTTAAATTCCCCGACGTATCACCTTGCTCTCCAGTCTAAACATTAGAGACAAATCTGGAGTCCAAATTCTTGTCCAGAAAGTCCACCTGATTCCTAATCTAATTAGTATTGCTTATGATAAACAGACTTAGTGCCACTGTAAATCTGAACCTGGACTGCAAAAGGAAATGTAAGCCTTCAGCCTGGAGATGAACCATGAGATTGCAGTCCCTAACCTGAACAGAAACTGGCATTAGCACGGGGATGTTAATTAGCTGGACACAAGCTTACTGAGCACTTGCTGCTTTTGGGGGTACACATCCACATTCCATCCAAGGCTTGCTGCGTTTACACAGGCAGCCCATTTCTGATCTTTTGCCACTAATCGGCCTTTTGACCATTCAGATCAGATCTTTTGCCAATAATTGGCTGTCTAAATGCAGCCATAATGTGTCCGACCGAGCACACTCAGAACATTCTGGTTAACCTCAGTGGCTACTACTGATTGAGCCTAATGAGAGAAGAGTGAGGCAGAGAGAAAGAGGGGCGGATAAAAAAGGTGATGGAAGAGAGAGAGAGAACCAGCTAATCTGTGGAACAGTATCAGATGATTTATCTGTAAACAGTTCTCTCTTAATTATCAGCGCATGTCTGGGGACCACAGTCATGAATGGAATTAGCTGGTTGCAATTGCTTTCCTCCCCAGATGCTGTTGTTTTGGGAGCCAGATGTGTGACAGGGCCCACTGGATAGATTGATGGAACTGATAGATAGATCAGTGTCTAATATTCCACATGATTGTACAATTGTATCAAACCTTTACTTGGATGTTTTTTCCCCCACCATAAAACACAGTGAAGGACCATGGATGTGATAGATGCTGAGTGAGAATGTGCCAGCTGAAGGAGACCCACTGGGCACAGGCGTCAATTCAACATCTATTCCATGTTGGTTCCACGTAATTTCCTTGAAATTACATGGAAACAACATTGATTCAACAAGTGTGTGCCCAGTGGGGATATCCTTCCTGTGTGGAACTAATAGGAAGACCAAGCTGGCTCCTCATTGGGCACAAACTCACATCATAGCAGTCAGACACAAAGGCTGTGTTTACAAAGGCAGCCCAATTAGCATCCCCCCATTCTGATTTGTTTTTTGACCAATCATATCTATTCATATCAGATCTTTTTCAAAGCTAATCTGATTGGTCAAAAGATCATAATTGGGCTGCCTGTATAAACACAGCCAAGTACAGTAATGCAGACTGGGAAAACAGGTGGAGGGCAAGTGGTGCAGAGAATGGGTGAATCATACTTCCCTTTGGAAATGTGGTCCTCTGGCAGCCATGTTCTGTATGGAGCATCCTTAGATGAAGGGCTCAGACAAACGGGGTTGTAATTTCAGCTCTCTTTGTGTTACTTTTCTCCTACATTACAACGCTCAGAGGGAAAGGGAGATTGCTTTTTGTTTGCTGTTGTGGTCTGTGTCACTGTCTCCTTCATTTCCGGCTGTTCAGAATTAGAGCCCTGTCCCAGCCGCACTGGGGCCAGGGGCCACTGAGTCCCCCAGACAGACAGACTGACTGACAAGTCTCATTAACTCATTAAGTCCCAGTGACACACCAAGTCTTGTTAGTTAATTACTCTGACAGAGGGGCATTCTGTGAGTCTCCTCCCTATGTCTCGGTGTCCGTCTCTCTCTCTGCCCTCTCAAGGACCTCTCGGCGGGATTCCTGGGTTTGTTTATAACCAAAACAAGGGGCAGGTGCACATGCCTGTTCCCACGCCACCATTCCCTCTGTGTCTTCCTCTGAGCTGGCTTTGTCTCACAATCATCTCAGTGCCACCAGTGGGCAATGTCCAATGGGACAGAGGGGGACAGAGGGCATCCAGGCAGCACACAAGACGGGCATATGAGATGAACACAGAGAACAGAGAGAAACATAGCCGTGCTAAAATCAATCACAAGTTTGTTAGTGATCCAATACTATGCTTTTGTATTTATTTATATTTATTAAGGATCCCCATTAGTTGCTGCCAGGGCAGCAACTACTCTTCCTGGGGTACAGCAACATTAAGGCTGTTGTACACAATTGAAAATATTACATGCCATTACATTTCATCACACTTTTCACAACACATTACGTGTGTTCCCTCAGGCCTCTACTCTACTACCACATATCTACAAGTCCACATCCATGTGTACGTGTGTGTAGTGTGCGTGTCTTATCATGTGTATGTGTATGTGTGTCTGAGTCTGAGTCTGAGTCTGAGTCTGTGTCTGTGTGTGTGTGTGTGTGTGTGTGTGTGTGTGTGTGTGTGTGTGTGTGTGTGTGTGTGTGTGTGTGTGTGTGTGTGTGTGTGTGTGTGTGTGTGTGTGTGTGTGTGTGTGTCTTCACAGTCCCCGCTGTTCCATAAGGTATTTTTATCTGTTTTTGAAAATCTGAATCTACTGCTTGCATCAGTTACCTGAGATGGAATAGAGTTCCATGTAGTCATGGCTCTATGTAGTACTGTGCGCCTCCCATAGTCTGTTCTTGACTTGGGGAACGTGAAGAGACCTCTAGTGGCATGTCTTGTTGGGTATGCGTGGGTGTCCGAGCTGTGTGCCAGTAGTTTAAACAGACACCTCTGTGCATTCAGCATGTCAACACTTCTTACAAAAACAAGTAGTGATGAAGTCAGTCTCTCCACTTTGAGCCATGATATATTCACATGCATATTAGTGGTGGGCAGCTCTCATCCATTACAAAAAAATCCTTTGACAGAAGGCCTTGGTACAGTCCACTTGAATCCTGAGTTATCAGTTGTGTAAATTGTTACCCTCAATACATTTGATGATCATTGTGATAATAAGGGATTATCATTGTTATGAGAAATGTTACACTCCACTGTTCTTGAGGGGACACAAATACCATGATGTGAACACATGACACTTGTGCTCAATGTTCTAAATGTGCCACACTTCCTCTCATGCACAAAGACGAAAATCTGCTCGACAACCTTCATGTGCTTGTGTGCGTCTTGTTTTGTGCCCATTTTTGTTCTTCTTCTACAGTGGGGAGCAGGGATTAGACTCTCCTCAGGGGAATGCAGGTCTATGAGAGAGGGGTTACTGAAGTCCAGCAGCTGTGCAAACAAGGCAGGGCAGATATTACTGTTACCCCACTGGCTGCCATCTCTTCCCACATTTCATCTGGCATCAGGCCGTACACATAAAAGGCACCAGGAAGCCTTGTGGTTAGAGCAAGGCTATTCAACTCTTCCCTACGAGATCCGGAGCCTGCTGGTTTTGTCTTCTACCTAATAATTAATTGCACCCACCTGGTGTTCCAGGTCTAAATCAGTCCCTGATTAGAATGGAACAATGACAAAATGCAGTGAAACTGTCTCGAGGTCCAGAGTGGAGTTTGAGGGTGGTAGAGCATTAGGCCAGTAACCGAAAGGTTGCTAGTTTGAATCCCTGAGCCGACTAGGTGAAAAATCTGTGGCTCTGCCCCGAGCAAGAAACTTAATTGCTCCAGGGTTGCCTAAATAATAGCTAATCCCTGGCAGTTACCCCAGTCTCAAAGGGTGTCTCGGGGAGTGGGATATGCAAAAAAGTAAATGTCCATTTCACACCACACTTGTACAGGTTACACACATGTACATGTGTGAAACAGGACAAACATAAGCACGCCCTATTTGACCTTTCACTGGGGAAACCTAATGTAATGGTTACTTAGTCTGATGTGCAATAAGGGGATTCAAAGTCTATACTTACACGCCAAGAAGGCTGATGTCATGTTCAATAATGACACACATCTATTCTTTATATCAACACGTGTTCAGACTAAGAGAAGGGAGAGAGTCCGTGTCTATGGTCAGGCAAATTAACTGATCTCTGACTGGACACCTGGTCATACAGGGCAACAGTTGATATTGGGGAATTGGCATTTTAATTTGGAAATCACATGGATAATTGGAAGAGCATAATGTTTATCGTTTGTTACGCAAACTGTTTCCCGCTTTCAACAACCTCACGTCACAAGGGAAGCGTCGATCGCTCCTTCGCTCACGTAAACGAATTAACTAGGCTAATTTGCGCAAATTGTGCAATCATTTCGTTGAAATACGTTGACTTTAA
Organism: Oncorhynchus keta; assembly: GCF_023373465.1. Taxonomy (NCBI): domain Eukaryota; kingdom Metazoa; phylum Chordata; class Actinopteri; order Salmoniformes; family Salmonidae; genus Oncorhynchus; species Oncorhynchus keta. The sequence continues at coordinate 12,158,679 of NC_068445.1, read as the reverse complement.
AGTGGGCTAATGTGTTTTTTAAAGAGTGCATAAAACATTGGTATTCAGATATTAAGTTAACAATAATAAATGTACTGTAGCAGAGCTGCAAGACAGGGGTGCCAAATTCGTATTAATATTTTAGCACGAGGAATTAGATCCATTAAATATGGGGGAGTTCCTTACTTACTTGTGCCATTGCAGCATTATATTGGTGTTATTAGTCTATAACCAAGTCATGCCCATAACTTACCTTACTCTGTGCAGTGGCATCTTTACACACCACCAGTAGGCAAGCTAATAAATTCGTAAATCTCCACATTTTCCTCCCAGGTGCTTGATAGCAGATAAAGAATCCCTCAGCACAACTTTTGGAGTAGGAATGACAAGGTCGGTTACAGTATTACTCAATCCATAAATTAGGACATCCGCGCGAGATATTAGGGTTCCATTGCCACAGACCCAAATCGTATATGTTGTTGCTGTAATATGCGCAACAATCAGTTTTCCAAGCTGATGAGGCGCTGTCCACACACTAGTCCTCAACTCTGCGCATCAGGGGTAAATGATCATCCACCAATCTTCTCTTCTCCACACATGGGAGGGGCAATTTGCACACACACTTGACATGAACTTAGGACATACTATTTCTTATCGAATCTTATCTTTATATTAATTTCAGACGCGTTTCATTATAGTTTAATAACTTTCTAATATTCCATACAACTTTGTACAGCCTTTATTGTGACAAATCTGACAATTAGCATTTACGCATGGCGCACAGGGATATGAATTACACGTAACAGCTGCACTTTTTCTATATAATTTTAGCATTCATTTGATAAATGAGTGGCACATATAAAATGTATGCACAAGTTTCAGAGTTGTCTCACTGGTGCTCGCAACTAGCCCTACTGCCGCCAGACGGCACTATTATAATAGCGCCATCTGGCAGCAGTATGGCTAACTCGCACCAACACAGGACCAGGAGAGACAGGACACAGATGGAGTGGAATGTAAAAGAGTAGCAGCACCATCTCCTGGCTATTTGTAAAACCTACAGTCACTGTGTTCTTTGAGGTCTTCTCGTACCGGGGCCCCGACTCAATCAAACCCCCATTGCGGAATTGACTCAGTAGAAGGTTAGATCTTGTCCCTGTAAATCAAATAAAATCACAGCATGGTTTTGGGTAAAAAGGGCACTATAAACCTACTAGTCCAACATAGACTCCCTAGTATAGGTCTTCACAGGTCCACTCGAAACCGAACCTGATACCTGACATTGGGACCTGAGCGGGTACTGGTCCAAAATTAAAACTTGTCTATCTAGTCCGTGTCGGGTCCTGTTTGAATGACAACGGGTCTCGGGTTTGTGTAACCACAGCTGATAGACATGAGTGAATCTGACCACAGCTCTGCATAGCCTATAGAATATACATTTTACGCTAATAAGGTAAATATATTGACTTATAGAAGGCCTAGCCAACATATAAAGACCTATTTGTTAACCTGAAGAGCATCTTGGCTGATAAACATATTTTATATGTCAGTCTGGTCCCTATCGGACCTTTTAGGTTACGGGTTGGGTTTAGGTCTGGTTGTTCTTGGGTCCATTCGTGTTCGGGTCGGGTCTAGGTCTGATTGTCCTCGGGTCCATTCGGGTTTCGGTCTGATTGATCTCAGGTCTGTTCGGGGCAGTTCCCCCAACCCCCAAAAATCTGGGTACAATCGGGCCTGGGTCTGATCGTCCTCGGGTCCGTTCCTGTCGGGTCCAAAAAGTTGATGAAGAACTCTACTCCCTAGGTAGCTTATACAGACCAGACCTACAGTGCCTTCCGAAAGTATTCAATGCCCTTGACTTTTCCACATTTTGTTGTGATATAGCCTGCATTTAAAATTACATTTAGATTTTATGTCACTAATCTCCACACAATATCCTATAATGTCAAAGTGTAATTTTGTATTTAGACATTTTTACAAATAATAGTAATGATTTCTGAATGACTACTCCATCTCTGTACCCCACACATACAGTACAATTATCTGTAAGGTCCCTCAGTCGAGTAGTGAACTTCATGCACATATTGAACCACAAGGACCAGGAAGGTTTTCAAATGCCCCGCAAACATGGGCACCGATTGGTAGTTAAGTCAAAATTATGAATTAGGCTTTGGATGGTGTATCAATATACCCAGTCACTGCAAAGATACAGGTGTCCTTCCTAACTCAGTAAGGAAACTGCTCTGGGATTTCACCATGAGGCAAGTAGTAATTTTAAAACAGTTACAGAATTTAATGGCTGTGACAGGAAATAACTGAGGATGGATCAACAACAATGTAGTTACTCCACAATACTAATCTAAATTACAGAGTGAAAAGAAGAAAGCCTGTACAGAATACAAATATTCCAAAACATGCATCATGTTTGAAACAAGGCACAAAAGTAACACTGCAAAAAATGTGACAAAGAAATGAACTTTTTCTCCTGAATACAACACATTATGTTTGGGGCAAATCCAACACATCACATCACTGAGTAGCAATCTTCATATTTTCAAGCATGGTAATGGCTGCATCATGTTATGGTTATGCTTGTCATCAGCAATGACTAGGGAGTTTATTGGGGGGATAACAATAAATGGAATCGAGCTATGCACAGGCAAAATCCTAGAGAAAATCTGGTTCAGTCTGCATTTCAACAGACACTGGAAGACAAATTCACCTTTCAGTAGGACAATAACCTAAAACACTATCTACACTGGATTTGCTTACCAAGACGACATTGAATGGGGCCTAGTAACAGTTTTGACATAAATTGGCTTGAAAATCTATGGCAAGACTTGAAAATGTCTGTCAAGCAATGATCAACAACCAACTTCACAGCGCTTGAATAATTTTGTAAAAGAATGCCTGGCAAATATTGTACAGTCCAGGTGTGCAAAGCTTTTAGAGACTTACCCAAAAAGACTGACAGCTGTAATTGCTGCCAAAGCTGTTTCTAACATGTATTGATTCAGGGGGTTGAATACTTATCTACTCAAGATATAAGCCCTATTATATCTTGTTCTGAAAGAGCTGCAAAATCTGGACCCCTACAAATCAGCCGGGCTAGACAATCTGGACCCTCTCTTTCTAAAAGTATCTGCCAAAATTGTTGCAACCCCTATTACTAGCCTGTTCAACCTCTCTTTCGTATTGTCTGAGATTCCCAAAGATTGGAAAGCTGCTGCGGTCATCCCCCTCTTCAAAGGGGGTGACACTCTAGACCCAAACTGCTACAGACCTATATCTATCCTACCCTGTCTTTCTAAGGTCTTTGAAAGCCAAGTTAACAAACAGATTACTGACCATTTCGAATCCCTCTGTACCTTCTCTGCTATGCAATCTGGTTTCAGAGCTGGTCATGGGTGCACTTCAGCCACGCTCAAGGTTCCAAACGACATCATAACCGCCATCGATAAGAGACATTACTGTGCAGCCGTATTCATCGACCTGGCCAAGGCTTTCGACTCTGTCAATCACAACATTCTTATTGGCAGACTCGACAGCCTTGGTTTCTCAAATGATTGCCTCGCCTGGTTTACAAACTACTTCTCTGATAGAGTTCAGTGTGTCAAATCGGAGGGCCTGTTGTCTGGACCTCTGACAGTCTCTATGGGTGTGCCACAGGGTTCAATTCTCGGGCCGATTCTCTTTTCTCTATACATCAATGACGTTGCTCTTGCTGCTGGTGATTCTCTGATCCACCTCTACACAGACGACACCATTCTGTATACTTCTGGCCCCTCCTTGGACACTGTGTTAACTAACCTCCAGACGAGTTTCAATGCCATACAACTCTCCTTCCGTGGCCTCCAACTGCTCTTAAACGCAAGTAAAACTAAATGCATGCTTTTCAATCGATCGCTGCCCGCCCGTCCAGCATTACTACTCTGGACGGCTTTGACTTAGAATACGTGGACAACTACAAATACCTGGGTGTCTGGTTAGACTGTAAACTCTCCTTCCAGACTCACATTAAGCATCTCCAATCCAAAATTAAGTCTAGAATCGGCTTCCTATATCGCAACAAAGCATCCTTCACTCATGCTGCCAAACATACCCTCGTAAAACTGACCATCCTACCGATACTCGACTTCGGTGATGTCCTCTATAAAATAGCCTCCAACACTCTACTCAACAAACTGGATGCAGTCTATCACAGTGCCATCCGTTTTGTCACCAAAGCCCCATACACTACCCACCATTGCGACCTGTACGTTCTCGTTGGTTGGCCCTCGCTTCATACTCGTCACCAAACCCACTGGCTATAGGTTATCTACAAGTCTCTGCTAGGTAATGCCCCGCCTTATCTCAGCTCACTGGTCACCATAGCAGCACCCACTCGTAGCACGCGCTCCAGTAGGTATATCTCATTGGTCACCCCCAAAGCCAATTCCTCCTTTGGTCGTCTTTCCTTCCAGTTCTCTGCTGCCCATGACTGGAACGAATTGCAAAAATCTCTGAAGCTCCCTCACTAGCTTTAAGCACCAGCTGTCAGAGCTGTTTACAGATCACTGCACCTGTACTTAGCCTATCTGTAAACAGCCCATCTACCTACCTCATCCCCATACTGGTATTTATTTTTTTATTTTGCTCCTTTGCACCCCAGTATCTCTACCTGCACATTCATATTCTGCCGATCTACCATTCCAGTGTTTAATTGCTATATTGTAATTACTTCGCAACCATGGCCTATTTATTTCCTTAACTTACCTCATTTGCACTCACTGTATATAGACTTTTTATTTTATTTTGTTCTACTGTATTATTGACTGTATGTTTTGTTTATTCCATGTGTAACTCTGTGTTGTTGTATGTGTCGAATTGCTACTCTTGATCTTGGACAGGTCGCAGTTGCAAATGAGAACTTGTTCTCAACTAGCCTACCTGGTTAAATAAAGGTGAAATAAAATAAAAGAAATAAAAATTAGTGTTTTATTTTTGGTAAATGTGTGAACAATGTCAGCATTTTTTGTCCATTTTGAAATTAGAGAGGATTTGGGGTAAATCTTTGTTGACAAAAATGAATTAAATCCATAATCGCAACAAAATGTGGAAAAAGTCGAGGAGGTTGAATACTTTCCAATGGCACTGACTGTATACAGTAGACAGTTAGTAAGGATTTGAGTTAGATGACAATGCACAAACCATTCATTCTACGAAGCTTAATTAACAATGGTTCGTTTTGGCCAAATAATCTAATTAGATATCAGAAATATAATGGAAATATAATGGTGATAGACAACAACATTTGGCATACTTTCCCTCAGAATCACTTTTCAATGCTCAATCACGTTGGATTATTATGGCCATTATTTTTCACAGCCCTTGAATACCATTTTAGATTATCCAAGTCAACTTTGTATAACACTTAATAACAATACTTTACCGTTCTAAACTGTTGCAAAAATCTTGACGGCCAACTAATTGCCAACTCAGCGGAATGATGCAACTATGTAGGTAGCGGCAGCACCCCCAACTACAAACACCGCGGTCAAACCCTACATAACCCAGAATTCCTGCTACAGCGCGTGCGTCATTGCGTAATGTTCAGGGTGCAGGTTTGTGTAGGTATGGGGGTGTGGAAGAATTGTTATTCTTACTGACACTCGAAACCATGGGGCTACGGTCCGTCCAGTGAGACAGGAGCGCATCAACGCAACGAAGACAGCTAATTGCATTATCGAATTTAAAATAGTGTTAATAGGCGCCCTGTTGATAGAAAGGCGCGCATGCAGCTTTTATGAAGGAGGATGGAGATAGAGAAGAGGACGAATGGGTTCGATTACCCAGAGAGAAACAATGCGAAGTCCGTTAACGGTACGTGTTCGCATCCTTGCTCCAATTCCATTAGGAATGTATAGTGGATGTTAACACCAGGCTCCTTGCTTTCTATAGGCAACATTTGATCAAGTTTTTTTTTTATCAGGTTTTGTGCATGCGAATCTATACATGCGGAAAAAACATTTACAGTCATTGGGGAAAACACACAGGCATATACATATCTCAATGTCCTTACATTCATGATACATTATTATAGAATTACTGTAACATAGTTAATCGTCCTGTTTTCTAGTCTACATCATATTCTGCTTATTCTATGTGGGGTGTTATAAGGTGGAAAAATATAGTATCCTTCTCACGAGCTGTTAATAGCCTTTTAAAATGTGTCTTACCTATGGGACTTATCTGACCCAGTGTGCTCCCTGCGATATATATGATAGGCCTACTTTTGTTAGTCAGTCTTGATTCTTGCATATTTCACACTGTGATGGGTTTGTGGGTCGTTTGTTGAGAATAGAGGTAGGAATGTTTTTATTTGGACGTGGGCAGTCAGCGGTCTTTTGAAGATCGTAAAAGGTGAACTTTTGAACTTGGAGAACGCCCTGAAGCTATTAGGTTTAGTCACAAAATCCTGTGTTGGCTATTACCACCACAAAACATGGAAATGGCTGATGACCAAGACAAGGCAGCGAGAGAAAGAGAGAGAAAACATTGCGTTTTAATAATTCAATTAATCCAATTGGAATGACAAATTGACAACATTGGCTTAGATCTGTTAATAGACCAATTCTCAGTAGAGAGATAAACATATTTGGCATCGTTTTAAATCGAATAAATCAACACAGTTAGAGGCTATTAAAGAGTAGCTATACGCCTATATTGTTTGATCATTTTTGGTGAGATGATGCCATCCATAATTGCACTATGTATGATCTCCTGTCATAGCTATATATTGAGGACCCAATTCACAATTCCTTATAAGGCTATACATCACACATTTGGTTATATTTCGTTTTTAAAATGATTTCTCTCATGCACGAAGGCAGGTTGACAAATATCGACACGTTGTTTCAAGGGAGGGACATTAGTGTCTCATCCAGGCGCCAGTGCCTCGTGCCCCAGTGTGGGTGTGAAGATTTATTGTCATTTCGAGGATTAAAATTCCTTAGGCCTTGACGAGGAATAGTAATCGAAAATGACTGATCGAAATTAAAGTATATATCACATTATGCTAGTGGACCATAAATGAATTGATTAATCATATTTTGACAAGAATGAGGCCAAAATGCACTAATTCATGGTTTAGTATCAATAATGTTAAACCGTGTAGCCCACTGTAGGCTATTTAAGATTTAATCTGTGGCATTTATATAGCCTAAGGTTTTGATTCCTTTCATGTATGACAATTATTTTTTGTATGTGCAAACATTATTTCAATGACAAATGTGGAGATTCACCAAATTGACTAAAATAAGGGATTAATAGCTCATTTTGGGCGGGTTCGATGGAACTGAATGATTTACATTCGTGTACAAATGTTACATTTAAGGTATTTAACTTTACTGTAGTTACATTTATAATACGTTATTAGAAATTGTGCTTATAAACTGATCATAAACGTTATCACATGGTTTAAAATAAAATAAAGTAGCTAATTTAAATTAAATTAAGAAAATACAAGTATGGCGTGTTGTTCATGTTTATTTGATTTGGCCTAAACCTCGTAATAAATACACAAGTAAATATTAGTATTTTTTACAAATTCTTTACAAATGATTTCCATATCGTTTGCCAATGGTTAATTAACTTGTTCATTATGCAAATGTAAAACATACTTTTAAATAAGTATATCATGAGAAAAGGGAAACATAAAAAGGTATCTAAAAAGACATTAGTGGGCCTAACATATTTACCTAAGAATAATAGTTTGCCCCCCCCCCCCTAAATAGTTATATTCTTCAAGGTTCTGATTTCTTCATCAGAGAATTCGAAATGACCCTAAAAGAACCTGACATGTTCAGTTCTATTACTGTAAAGACGTGCATGTGTCTAGAGTAAGTATGTTATATTCCATGGAAATGTTCTTCTCAAATGAAAATAGAGAAAATGAAATACTTTTAAAAGACTATTCATTTGCATCAATTTAACATTACCATAATTACCATAAAATACTCCAATTGTATTTTATTTTCAAGAATATTATGAAGACGTCATTGTGGAATTCCTTCTCAGTTGGTTTATTGACAATTTCACAATTAAACAATATTACAATTTAGTATAGCACTATATCAGGCCATTACTGTGCTGGCTATGCCAAAGCTTTTAAAAAACGGTATAGTCCTCTGGCAAAGAGCCCTGTTGCACTACACCCTATACTACAGTATCATCAGTCACCACTGACAGAATGTGAAAATATTCTAAACACATACTCATTTACTGCTTATCTAATAGCTTGGCTAATCTCTAAATTAATTCAAAGAGAAACTCAATTCCCATTGATCTGAGTGTCAGGACCTCTACATTTTCCTCTAATCAAAGGAAAAGGTATGTTTTAATGTAATTGTCTTCACATTAAGTTAAATAGGAAAATAAGTTTGTGTGAATCTGTTGTGGTTTAGCCTCAGGGTGGTAAGAGGGCCTGGCAGATCTCTGCAGACACAGTGAAAGAGAGTGCTTTGTCAGTCCTCCACTCTGGTAGCGGCTGGGGGAGGTGGGCAAGGGACCATGGGGCTTTCCTTTCCCTGGGGGGACAAACTGTGTTGTGGGTGGAGAAGGAGGAAGGGCAGGATACGACCCCTGTGGTGCTGCTGAATGATGATTGAAGATTACAGTAGGGGAGGTGGGGTAGAAGACAGGGGGGCACAGCAGGCAGATGTGATCCATCATGTCCTTTTTACCAGAGAGTTTCTTAACTGGACTCGGCCATATCTTAGCTCCATCTCTTACCTCCCAATCTGCATTAACCCCGCTATCAGCAGACACACGACACTGTCACTCCCTCTACCTTTTAGTTCATTTTATTTAAACAAATATTGTTGAGAGTCAATACTATGAAGGAAAGACTAGTGGTGACAAATGACTGATTACGTAATTAACCTGATTAATACTAATTAGAGTTGGCCTTTACAGAGATCAGGAAAATATATTTTTAGGGCAGAATCATAGTAGAGGAATGACAGAGTGTAATTTTGTTGGGTATAATGCAACAAAACAGGAGGATAGAAGTCATTAGAGAAACAGGTCTTTATGGTAATAATGTGCAGGCATAGTGAGAGGTATTTGCTCTGAGGGAGATCAGCAGGGTTGGGTAGGTTACTTTCTAAATGTAATCCTTTACAGTTACTAGTTACCTGTCCACAATTTGAATCAGTAACGGTGCTTTTGGAATACCCAAACTCAGTAACTTAATCTAATTACAATACTTTCAGTTGCTTTTAGATTAATTTCATGAATCTTGTTTTAGAGTTAGCTCTCCAGAGTGGTTACTAGCTGGCACAGCCACAAAGTCATAAAATCTGATTTTAAACCCTATCCTTAACCACACTGCTAACCCTAATGCCTAACCCTAACATTCAATTAAACAAGTGCTATTTGCATGTGAAAAATGTATGCCATATTCCGCATTTGCTATAGGCCTATTGTTAAACAAAATTTGGTGACACTTTGATATCTCAATAAATTGTAGCTGTTTAAGTCTATCAAATGTGGACAAGTTTGAGCATGTGTCTGTCAGGAGATTGAGCAATAAAAGCCCCACTGGTGGTCTTCTTAAATGAAACTTGTTTTTGAGAGTACAATAGGTCTACACCGGGGGAGTTGTTATTCTATAGGCTGGGATTCATGCTATGCAGCTGTTGCAAGAGCGCATTTTTCACTGGCTGTTCACTGGGTCATATTCATTATGCCGATTCTGTTGCAAAACGTTTCTTAAACGGAAGCAAACGGGAGGCACCTAAATTAATGTGTCCAGTAGAAACTCTTGTTTTGCTCTGTTTGCTTCCTTTTTGGTTAAACAGTAAACAGTTTCGATAATGAATACACCACTGGTCGCAAAAAACAATGACTGATAGGCAGCTTCAACTTCTTCAATTCAACTAGTATTGGGTTAAAATACACATATAGGCCTACATTTGCCATCCACAACAACTATGATCCGTAACTCGCAAAAAGCTAAATGATAGATCAGTGCGATTTACATCAATGCGCTACTGAGCCTAGATACCAATAATAAGTGATAGTCTATCTGTATCGCCCGTAGGCTACACCACTGCTGTCGTCCTAACCTCCAAGTGTTTATTCAAGTTGGATCATCTTTGTATGCCAACAACAGTCGCATCGTTGGAAGACAGGTTGCACGGTGGCTTATACAAAAGCCTATTCCGTCTCCTTTCATGCCATCCATCAAAAACATGTGGTGTGTCATCATAGTGGTCTCTAAGTTGTGGTCAGACATGCTCAGGCAGAATCAAACTTACATTTTAACCCTTTTTTCAATGCTGATTTGAATGTCATTGAGAAAACAGAAAATGTGTCAAACAAATGTTTGTAGAAGTAAAATTATCTAGTTTTGTATCTGTAATCTGAATACACTATTTTTGCTGGTAAAATAACAGATTACAGTTACCGTTTTTGTGTAATCTTTACATGTAGGCTAATCTGTTACTCCCCAACCCTGAAGATCAGCCACTTCTATGCTTTGTTATACTGTTAACGGAGATTTATGTGAGATGTATATTTTTTTTTAAAATTCAAAGACACAATGCAGATCTATTTTGGATTTGTGTATAAATGTGTGAGCAAATGATTTACCTTCTGAAATGATCAAACAGGACCAACATAAAAATGTTCAGAAAATCTATTAGATTTGACAGATTTCTACAAATAAATAGAAATGTATATGTCATTTTGGTATTACAGAATACTAATCATGATATGAGCATCAAGCTCTCGTTGTTCCTGGCAAAATTCACCAAACAACGACAGTGACTAAATGATGACCATTGGCCAACATGTACTGCCTCAGCAGAGCTCTGTTAGTAAGGACACGATGTATTGCTTCTCCTGGGTGCTCCTCCTGTCCCGGTGCACTGACAGTAAGTGCCGTTACCAGGCAACACATTATTTCGGTCATCCCTGTAATGATACAGAGAGCAGAGGATAATTAGTTCGACGACTGGTGACCCAGCAACCAGCAGGCCTCAGGAATCAACACTTCACACTGTAGAGTCAACTCAGAACGTACACGACTCACACATAACAATACCGAAATCACCAGATGCATCATAGTATTTAAAACATTCTCCTTTTTCTTTAGTATGAAGATGTAAATCGTAGGACATAATCAAGTCTGTTTGCGTGATTTGTGTCTGTCTTGCAGTCAACACACTGGAAAGCCAATGCATTTGCACCTATGGGCTGAGACTTATGGAGATGTGGCTCTTGAGGCAATAATGGCCAAGTCTCTGTCGACCCCCAAACAACCCAGGAAAGTATTTACAACCTCCACTTGATCCATGAGCTAGAGGAGAGCCACTGAGCCGGCCTGGAGGAATAACAAGGCCAGTTACTGACAGGCAGGCAGAGATGTTTTGTTCCTTTATCCAGCTAGCAGCCCAACAGAACACAGAGCAGAACCCTTAAGGTATGGACAAGGAATTAACAGCTGGTATTGAGATGCAGGGGGGCTGGCGTGGCGGGTCATAAAGTTTTTTGGGGGAGGAGGCAGTACAGTAAGGGCATCAAGGCAGTTGGTACAGTGACATCGCAGATGCGTGATTCTAGGGCCAGGCTTTTGTCAGGGCTCTGTGATATTCAACACGTTGGCCAGCCAGGAGCCGTAAACGTCTACAATTTGAGTTTGAATTTGGGTGGAGGATGAGTTTACAGGGAGCTGTAAAACACTGAACTTGGTATGTAGAGTAGGGATGCCTTTCCTGTGGATCTCACAAATCAGAGCCAGGGTATTGCTACAGGAGACAGTTGTTACGGGCTATAAAAGAGCGGCTTCCCCTGACTCTGACACATTTATTCAAATTAGCCCCTCAAACTTAGTGCAATCAACACTAGAGTAGTGACGGATGTAGTGTACCTGGGTTTGATATAAATCTCTGTCGATAAAGATACGGCAGGTCTCTCACTCGTTCATTCTTTTGGAAAGGAAACAGATTTCATTAATGAGACGTTCATTTGTTACCTGAGCCATCTGCAATGATTTAAGGCAGCACAGTGAATTACTGACCCTGACATTTCACAGTCAACAGCAAAGACACACAGTCACATTCCCAATGACTGTTTTAGCAGGAATCTGCTAACAATCTGGGCTTTCTAAACTTTCGTCCTCATCACTTCACAATCCTCACAAACTCTTCTAGAGTACATGATTGGCCAGTGGACATTCTCCAACTCTCTTTGAAAACTTGGAGGACTCAGAGAGGCTCAAAACAAAACTCAAGAAGATAACATGTTCCTTATAGTGTCACATGAATGGTGCCATAACTTTTCTCTTATTTATTGGCACTCATTTAATAAGATAATTATTATCATATGCCCTTGAGCCATCAGTGTGTGTGTGTGTGTGTGTGTGTGTGTGTGTGTGTGTGTGTGTGTGTGTGTGTGTGTGTGTGTGTGTGTGTGTGTGTGTGTGTATACTACGCTATCCAGCCCAGTGCGTGGTAATAAAACTCTGACCCCTGTTATGATGAAAGGGAAGTTGATCCTTTGAGCGTGTCGGTCGACCAGCTGTGAATGACCCCCGCCCAGCCCCTCTGTGGCTCTGACCAGGGCTTGACCTGAGAGCTGAGCCGAGGGGGCTGGTGGGATTAGTGCCGATAAAGACATACAGTCAGCATCTTTAACCAAATCACCTACTCTAACAAATTACACCAACATGGCTAGAGGACAGAAAAAAAGCATATAGAAATGAGCGAAAGTGACATTTACATTTTTTCACCCCACTTATATACTGCAGGTTTTAGAATCTCAGATCTACTGAAGACTGCATTTAAGGTTAATAGGTTGTGTTACTCATACTTTAGGATACATTTTAGACTGAGTGCGGGACATAGGCCACGTTTACACAGGCAGCCCAATTCAAATATTTTTTTTTCAGTAATTGGTCTTTTGATCGATCAGATCAGCTCTGAAAAAGATCTAATGTGGTTGGTCAAAAGACAAATTAGTGGAAAAAAGATCAGAGACCCTGTTGGAGGGAGTGAGCCGCCCATCCAAGATTAGGGAAGTATGCATTGTTAGGCTGGAGGGGGCAGAGGGGAGGACAGAGTAGACATTGTGCTGCTTGGTATTACATACTGGGGTCAGAGGTCAGGTGTAGAGGCCAGAGGGATGACCACAGCACGGCCTGTGGATCTAATACTGAAGTTCCTCCGCAATCTGTCACATTTCATATCTATGATGGTGTGATGAATAGTGCTGGGCACGGTTTCCCGATAGCGATGGAATGTATCTTTTAACAATGTATCTTTCCTACAATGGCCGAAAATGTTCACTGATTGAGACAGGTTAAAGAAGAATTTTTAAGCCTTGAGACAATTGAGACATGGATTGTGTTGGTGTGACATTCAGAGTGTGAATGGGCAAGGCAAAATATTTAAGTGTCCCTGATAAAATGGCGCCGGAGAAGAAGGCAGACGTTTTAAGTGTTTTGTGTGTTTATTTGCGTTGTTTGTAACTTATTTTTTAAACTTAATTTGTACATAATGTTGCCGCTACCATCTCTTATGACCGAAAATAACTTCTAGACATCAGGACTGCGATTACTCACCACGGACTGGCAGAATCCTTTTTTTCCTTTAACGAGTCTGACGAGCCCGACACAACAATATACTGCTTTCTCTGGAAAAGGTCCAGATCCCTGTGATTTGCGTGAAGAGTCGGCGGAGTAAAAGGGACCGGGAGGGTAGGCTGCCTTCTGAGAATTCGTAGGCGATCGAATTAACCCCCACTTTCCTCCCTTCTGCTAGCAAACGTGCAATTTTTGGAGAATAAAATAGATGACCTACACGGAAGATTAAACCACCAACGGGACAGTCAAAACTGTAACATCTTATGCTTCACGGAGTCGTGGCTGAACGACGACACTATAAACATACAGCTGGCTGGTTATATGCTGCACTGGCAGGATAGAACAGCGGTGTCTGGTAGGACAAGAGGCGGCGGACTATGTATTTTTGTAAACAACAGCTGGTGCACGATATCTAAGGAAGTCTCAAGCTATTGCTCACCTGAGGTAGAGTATCTCATGATAAGCTGTAGACCTCACTATCTACCTTTTCGGAGCTGTTTACATACCACCACAGTCAGAGGCTGGCACTAAGACAGCATTGAATGAGCTGTATTCCGCCATAAGCAAACAAGAAAACACTCACCCAGAGGTGACGCTCCTAGTAGCCCGGGGACTTTAATGCAGGGAAACTTAAATCCATTTTATCACATTTCTATCAGCATGTTAAATGTCCAACCAGAGGAGAAAACTGGACCACCTCTACTCCACACACAGAGACGCATACTAAGCTATCCCTCACCCTCCATTTGGCAAATCTGACCATAATTCTATCCTCCTGATTCCTGCTTACAAGCCAAAATTAAACCAAGAAGCACCAGTGACTAGATCAATATAAAAGTGGTAGGATGAAGCAGATGCTAAGCTACAGGACTGTTTTGCTAGTACAGACTGGAATATATTCTGGGATTCCTCCGATGGCATTGATGAATACAGTCATTGGCTTCATCAATAAGTCCATCGATGACGTCGTCTCCACAGTGACCGTACGTACATACCCCAACCAGAAGCCATAGATTACAGGCAATATCCTCACAGAGCTAAAGGCTAGAGCTGACACTTTCAAGGAGAGGGACTCTAACCCGGAAGCTTATAAGAAATCCCTCTATACCCTCCGACGAACCATCAAACAGGCGAAGCGTCAATACAGGACTAAGATCAAATCGCACTACATCAGCTCTGACGCTCATCAGATGTGGCAGGTCTTGCAAACCATTACAGACTACAAAGGGAAGCACAGCCGAGAGCTGCCCAGTGACACGATCCTACCAGACGAGCTAAACTACTTCTATGCTCGCTTCAAGGCAAGCAACACTGAAACATGCATGAGAGCATTAGCTGTTCCAGAAGACTGCGTGATCACGCTCTCCGCAGCCGATGTGAGTAAGACCTTTAAACAGCTCAACATTCACAAAGCCACAGGGCCAGGCAGATTACCAGGACATGTACTGCGAGCATGCGCTGACCAACTGGCAAGTGTCTTCACTGTCATTTTCAACCTCTCCCTGTCCGAGTCTGTAATACCAACATGTTTTAAGCAGACCACCATTGTGCCTGTGCCCAAGAACACTAAGGTAACCTGCCTAAATGACTACCGACCTGTAGCACTCATGTCTGTAGCCATGAAGTTATTTGAAAGACTGGTCATGGCTCACATGAACACCATTATCCCAGAAACCCTAGACCCACCCCAATTTGCATACCACCCCAACAGATCCACAGATGATGCAATCTCCATTGCGATCTCTGCTGGGTTTTAAACGCTCAACGGTTTCCCGTGTGTATCAAAAATGGTCCACCACAGAAAGGACATCCAGCCAACTTGACCTTGGGAAGCATTGGAGTCAACATGGGCCAGCATCCCTGTGGAACGCTTTCGCCACCTTGTAGTCCATGCCCTGACAAATTGAGGATGATCTGAGGGCAAAAGGGGGTGGAAATCAATATTAGGAAGGTGTTCCTAATGTTTTGTACACTCAGTGTAATTATTTCACAATACTGACAATGGTTCAGCTCCTTGAGAGATATTACTTCCTGGCACATCATTGTGCACATGTTAGGCTACACATCATTAAATATATTGAGACAAATATATTAGCCTACAAGTAGAAAAATATAACTAAATTGATTGAACATGAAATGTATTTCAATATTATTGTTTATATTGTTTATTGTTTATATTTGAATGCAGTCATCTCAGTTTTAATGTGAAGCATCTGTTTATACATCACTTGTTTGTAGCAATTTGCAAAGACATTGGCAACTTTGCATTTGTAGTCACTTTGTTCTGAGGTTATCAGCGGTCACATAGAGATTTGGGGCGGCAGGGTAGCCTAGTGGTTAGAGCGTTGGACTAGTAACTGAAAGGTTGCAAGATTAAATCCCGAGCTGACAAGGTTAGGGTTAGGGTTAGGGTTAGCCCCTGAACAAGGCAGTTAACCCACTGTTCTCTGGTATGCTGTCATTGTAAATAAGATTTTGTTCTTAACTGGCTTGCCTAGTTAAATAAAGGTTAAATAATTACTTTTTATCAGATCAAGCCTGAACTGTGTGATGGAGTAGGGAGTCACAGTTTCCAACAGGCCAATATTCTACATAGTTTTGCACAGAAAACATGGTAATTAACTACAAGGACCATAGTCCATTGCCCTCCTACTTGTCCGGTCTGTGTATCTCGTTTACACCTGCTACGCTAGGTTAGTCTGGGGCAGACATGGAGAGGGATAGAGGGCAGTTGCTTCGCAAGGTATCTCTACCTGAAAATACATTATATAAGTGATTGATAGTTGGTATTCAGCAGTCATAAAAGTATGACTTATTTACTTTGAAGAACTACTAAAATAGTGATTTTGGCAGACAACATAGGCAGCAGCTCTATAGAAATGAGACGATGACTTGGAATGAAATAATAAAGTCATCAAATAAAACAAATGTAATATACACAGTGGCAATTTTAGCATGTAAATCTTCGTGGGGCAAACTCCCCCCAAATGTTTTGGGATGCATGCCAGCAAAGCCACTACACAACACAACACTAAACAATACATGAATTGCACTAAAAAGGTCATAAACGGTGACCACAAATTGTTAGGGCCTACATAAAGCGGTCCCACCAGCAGAGTCCCAACAGCAGTCCCAACACCTTACCACTGCTACACCTCAGCGGAGCCTTGTCTGGCAGCGAAACAGTTCATTCAGCCTCATTTACTGGCTTTTATTAAAAAAAAACATAGCTGATATGGCTGACTTGCTTAATCAAATATGGTTTCTACTGACAATTGAGATGTTCAAACTATGGCAGAAGGGGACGACGAGTGGATAAGTAGCAATCCATCATTTCAATTAAGACATTACTGAGCGAGCTAGGACGCACACAGTCAATATAACTATTTGTTCAACATTTTTGATATGTACCTCGACAGAATTCAGAACATGGGCTGTTCTTACAGTATTCTCCCTGTACACCAAGTCAGAACCATAGGATAAATAAAGGGGGCATATAAGCAGAAAATGAAAGCTACATGTGCACAACCAAGTCAGAGCAATAGGATAAATTATGAGGGGAAAATAAACCAAATTCAGTGCATATGATTAGTTATAAGTCAGGGAAGTAATTTGGGGACCTGTTGGGTAGCACTCCGCTTAGATTTTGGGAGCACTATAGTCATGTAACAGCCCCAGTCAGGTAACATTGACCCTCTTGGTAACAATGACCAACCTCAGCCAAATTACCCTCTGTGACCCATCCCAACTTAGGAAGCATTGACCCTCTTAACTTAATGTCAGGTAATACAAAGAGAGCCCACTAATATCAGGTGACAGTGTATCACACCCCCCTATACATCTACCCCATCTGCTTCTTCAAGGCTTTCTAGAGCATGGAGCTGAGGGCAAACTGAAACTCTCCTTAAAGACGTGCTTCACTGTCTCTCGGAACAGGATGACTTGAACACTACCCACAGGCTATTGGTCTGTGACACCACACTGGCTTTTCATAGCAGGTGATTCATTTGCTCCTGTAATGTAGTGGAAACAATTGTATATCCGTGGCTGGTTTCTCCCAGGAATCTCCTGTCCCCATGGGCCGATATATCACTGATGTCACTCACCATTCCGCTATGGAGAATAAATATTTCCCTGTGTACAGTAAATGTCTTGAGTTCCTAGTAAATTACATTTACTGTACATGGGGAAATATTTATGCTGTCTCCATGCTGTCCCCATAGGATAACTATTCTTGGTTCCAGCTAGAAATCTTTTTGGTTCAAAGTATAACCCTTTTGGGTTCCATGTAGAACCCTCAGCTTTGCACCCGCACTCGCTCCCATTCCTCATGGACATGACCACTAAGTGGACATGACAGACAGAGTGGGCGGATTCCATTATGCTGAGCCGCGGGAACCGTTCTACGGCCTGTGATGCAAAATCAGTGGAAGAGTGCCCTTCTCTATTTGAACAGTATTTTGCGTTGCGCGGTCATGTTGTCAACAACGCAGCATGGTGCATCGTCCAGAAACATACAACTTGTTTTCATTGGGAAGGAAGATAAGGCATTTTTATCAGAAGCAGAATCCAGCTCATTACTCCACGTGCTTAATTACATCACTTTTATTTTGAGCCCATTTCGATGTGGGGTTTGAACAGGCACCTGCCCTGCAGGCAACACGTTCCAAAGGGAATGAAATCAACTTCCACCCGGTGCAAAAACATACCTACCCGGGCGCCTGGGCCAGATTAATCGAATCCCCTCAGTGGCATGGAGCTCCGAAACATTACTATCAACAGCACCTCTTTCTCAATAAGTGTAGCAAGTTTTCATGTGCACCTCAACATCGCATCCACTTGGAGGATTGCAAACAGGTCAATTACTACATTTAATGATGTTGAAATGCACAAATAACTTGACCAAATATTTACTTGATACATGCTAGCCTTGTGC
Source organism: Oncorhynchus keta (assembly GCF_023373465.1). NCBI lineage: Eukaryota > Metazoa > Chordata > Actinopteri > Salmoniformes > Salmonidae > Oncorhynchus > Oncorhynchus keta. The sequence goes on along the minus strand of NC_068445.1, from coordinate 12,140,137 downwards.
TCAGTAAAAAGGCCCTACTCATGATACTGGGAAAATAGGATAAGAAGAACAATATATACATTTTGAAGAAATTCATTACTAAATATATGGGGAAAACATGAAGACTCAAAACATTTTGTAATGGGAATTAAATAATGCTTTCTTGACTGAGTCAACTTGGTCAAATATATGACTACCTCCCTCCCCTTTCTACTGACATGATCAGTCAATCACTCACTCGTTCACTTCATCCTTACCTCCTTTCCTCCCTCTTTGCATCCTCCCCTCTCTCCCCCAGTCCTTCCCTCTCTCTATCCCTCCCTCCCTCCCTCTGTGCCAGGCCTCCCAGTGTGACATGTGATAGATGTGATAGTGTGTGTGGGTGAGATAAGGCCAGGGCCAGGCTGACAGGTAGGTAGGGGCCACTCTACTCAGATGACAGGGTGGCGTGCCTCTTCACTGGCCAAGCAGAACCCTGGCCATCTGGGGCAGACGATCTGGGACAGTGATGGACTGACTGATCTAGGGGCTAGGTGGATGTTAATGGGGAGAGGCAGGGTGCTGAAATGGAAAGGGGATGGACTAACATGGGGGCCATACTAATGGGAGGGGGACTTACTATTACACTCTGTTGCATGTACATTACCATCTATAACCTATGCACCACCATAATCTCACACGCACTCTCACCATATGGTTCCTGTTGAAAAGGAATGCTGCCATTGCAAGGCATGTAGAAATTATTGTATTTCTTTGTCATACAGTAACATATTTGGAGCCATGGAGGTCTCTCAAATGAATTTGATTTACAGTAGTTTTGAAGCTCACTGGTTGTGCTTCTCTTAATCCTTGTTCGGAATAACTGTGTAGGTGAAGATCCTAAATGTTTATATGACATACTCCCAACTGTCATTTCTTTTAACGTTTTAGTATGGTGCCAAGAGTTTGTTCAATAGGTTATACTGTATTTACATTAGTGGGGGCTGTGGGGGGAGAGCTGAAGCAGTGGGTTAGCTGTTGTTCCCCAGCCTGTAGCATGGCTAATGTGATTAGCTTTTAGCATTGGTCCTACTGGAGTCATGTCACGGAGCTGGTTACCAGAGCTGAGCAGCTAATTAGCATGTGTACTGGTGGTAGGAAACCTGCCCTGGAGGGGATCCTAAAATCCCCAAACTCACAGGAATACTAGAGCTAGAGGTGAAAGAGTTGTGGAAGAAGTAGTTCTCCCTCTCTCTATCGGACGACATGTTTATTATTATTTAGGAATGACAACAGTAGGAATCGTAAATTGATTGGTTGGTTATGGTAATATGCACAGGTACACCATCTCGCCACTGTGTTTATTTTTTGTAGTTATTTATTTACGAGCTGAGGCCCTAAGTATAGATTTGTCTATGAAAAACCTTTACAGTATTTTGATTACTGGTGTGAGTTCTGTCAAGCATGCCTGACCTTCTTATCCCCGTGGAGGGAAGAGAAAGGACAAGAGCCAGTATGCTATTTTGATTGTGTGCTGATTGTGTTCTGGAGGTTGCAGAGGTTTTAGAGGTGAAAGGTTAAAGATGCGGCCCTTCTTTGTCAACACACAATAGGCTGCAGTGGAGGAAGCTCTGGCACAGTGAGCTGACAGGACAGGCAGCTGAGATTAAGTTGAGACATGAATAGGTAGGTCTTACTGAAATATACTGTCAGGGTGGCACCTAAGTCCTCAGGGAAACTTGGTCTTAAAACTAAGAACATTTGTCCCTTTGAGGTGCAGGGATGTTTTCTTGTCTTCAGGGGGGACAAGTACTCAGAGCCACTACTGAGTACTACATATCACAGTTTAATATTTTCTGCTTTTACAGCTATCAATGAATACTTCAGTGTATATAGTCAATCGGGTGTCAGGACGATTAGAAAAGAAGGGGCCACACACCAGAGTGCTTTAGAATTTTTCATTCATGTTTTAGCCAATCTTCTTATTTTGTAATGGTGTTAATTGTTGGCAATATGGAGTTGAGTGAATGCTTGTTTGTGCTAATTATTGGTTACACTGCATGTGCTTGGGAGCAGGCTGTAATTCATGGCTGTGTGTGTGTGAGAGAGAGAGAGAGAGAGAGAGAGAGAGAGAGAGAGAGAGAGAGAGAGAGAGAGAGAGAGAGAGAGAGAGAGAGAGAGAGAGAGAGAGAGAGAGAGAGAGAGAGAGAGAGAGAGAGAGAGAGAGAGAGAGAGAGAGAGAGAGAGAGAGTGAGTAATGGTGTGTGTGTGTGTGTCTGAGTTGGGCATATGTGACTGTGCCTGTGAGTCTGATATGGGCATGTGTGTGTGTGTGTGTTGGTGCATTGTGTTTGCTTGAGGAACACCATATGCCAGTGTTCAGTGGAGGGTGCAGGGGGCGTCTGGCGTGTGTCGGGTCAAGGGTCAGCTGTTGATAGCAGGGCGGTTTGCTGACACGGCGGGGTGGGGGGTGGCCTATAATGGAGGGATATACCGCCAGGGAACTTTACACACACTACTGTTTTGCGTTTGAATGATTGCTTGTCATTGAGTGTGTAAGTGAGAAGTGGACTGGCGTCTAGACCGAGTGCACAGCACAGATGGTATGGCACTGATGGACCAATCACAGAGAGGGTCTCACTTCATAGTCAACATGATGAATTCGTGTCTACAGCAAAAGCTACTGTAAGGGATCTCTGATTGTCCTTCTGTCTTCACATTTCTCCTTTGTTTTTCAGGCTTCTACGGTGACCATCCCTTGGAAGCTGAACCAAATAATGGGATAGGTAAGTTGACTTGTTATGTATTTATATTTCATGATAGGACAAATACATAATGATAAAGTAAGTCATTCATGTGATTTCCTGTTGGCAAATCGCCAATTGATGTTCTTCCGTTCATTTTCAGTTAAAGATTTTAGTTTGGAGTATTGTGACCAATTTGATCCAGATAGATCATGTCTAATTGTGACTGGGGATATTTCTTCCACACATAATTTAATGTCGGGCCTGTTACATTCAACCAACAGCAATACAGTGTGAATGGCAATATATGCACAGCTACTGTATGCTTTGTGGATGGCAGTGAAAATTGGCTAAATAACCCCCTCTAGTGGCGAGATAGAATAGTACATGTACAGGTCCTGGGGGTAGTAGGGAGAGAGATGCCCAGACAGGATAATATCACTCCCCCAGATGTTATCTGAATAAACATTCATCACTGACAATATTGTGTTAAATGTATCCCATAGTTTAGGATATGTGGATTTCAAAACTAAAAAAAACACTCTAGTAAGCCTATAAACCGGAGTTGATTGGGAGCAATGCTATTTTGCTGCCTTACATCACTACATCCTTTGACATTATTGATTTTGGCTCCTTTAATAAATAATGAGGCTGACTGTATACAACACTCTGTCAATACACAGTGCCCTCGTAAAAACATGCTGAAAAATTAGAGCCACTTTGTGCTTCATATGGCCTGTTTATTTATTTTACTAGTGTAGACAGTTTTGCCGGCAACCCAGCTCCCCCTGAAATGTAAAATGTCGGCCCATGCTCGGCTCTTCATCATTCCAATTTCAGGGGAAAATAATTAATACAGTTTTTGCTGTTCCTCTTGCCTTTCCGATTACTGGATCTGCATAATAACCGTGTCTTCAATGTAGCATGACTCCTTCCATCTCCACCAGGGGGACATGTTCATCTGAAAATAGAGCAGGAACCGGCCTACAACATGATGCGCGAGTTGCCTCATAATCCCCTCGGGCGGGTTGAGGATCATGAGAATAAATAGAAAACAATACCTTAAAAAAATCTAGAAATGTATCATTCTTGTGCAATGAATGATGCTACATTGAGGTTTTTATTTTATTATTTTAGACTATCTGGCATTAGTGGGTCAACTTTAGGGCAGGGTTTAACAGTTTCATTGTTGGACATAAAACACTAAAAACTTCAGCAAATCAGCTGTTCCCACCTATTCAGGCACATAATAGAGAGACACGTGATCGTATACAAATGTAAGCAAGGTTTTAAATTATTGTGCTTTAGTCAAATACTATATCTGTTTGGGCTTATTGCAGTCAATTTAGTCTACAAATGATTTATAGTTATGTTCTGGCAACCCGAACATCCGCTAAAGAAAAAAACAGGTATGCGACTGAATCTATTTCATGTTCCCTGCTTTACTGCATAGGATGTGTGGTGGTTGTGAGGCGCTATGCAAATGTGAAAGTCACAAGATGGGGACTTTCAATAGAGCTCGTTAGCTTGTAGTCCTAAAACCCAGAAATTAGTTACCTCTGGTTCGTTCAGCTATTCCTATGGGGAAAGAATAGGGTTTTGGTAGAAGAAGAAAAACATCTCCCGAGCCTGTGTTTACCACAGACCTTATTTAGATGATCTCATAACACAAAACACATCTCCTAAACCTTATTAGGATGATAACACAACTACATTAATATTCCCATAGGATTTGTCCAACAAACCATGGCAGAGTTAGTGCCTACAAAAAAAACGGCATTGATATTGCTCTCTATAGACCTAAGGTATGTCAAGGGAACTGTAGCCTACTGTTCATCTGGGTTAAATGTAAACTGAAATCTGGACACTGACTCTAGGTCTCACATAACCTTCATATTTACTCCTGCAGAATTAAGCATTTCTAGCATTAAAATTACACATCAAATGTAGGCAACAGTTTTACTCTGGAACAGATATATGGAGAAGTATGATTTATTTTCAGCATCTTGAGAGAATGCGAATGCACAGGTAGATACCATCTGTAGAGGTGCTATGTCAGCATCATATTTGATAGTATTTCAACCACGTGAAATATGCATCCAAGCCGAACTGAGATCTTATCAAAAATGTTTTCAAAGCTTTTTATGTCCTTACAACCGGTCAAACTGACGTCATTGCACAGTAAATCTTTCCAGTTATCTGTTGGTTATTGCAGTTTCTCCCCATCCCTAAACGTCTTTGCTCCTTGACAGAAGCAGTGACGACTTAACCGATGACAACTACAGTGACAGTGACACATTATTTGGTTTGTTTTGGAGCTGTACTCCAGCACTTTGGATTTGAAATGATTCAATGACTATGAGGTTAAAGTGCAGACTGTCCGCTTGAATTTGAGGGTATTTTCATCCAAACCATGTGGACGGTTTAGAAAATACAGCACGTTTTGTACATAGTAACCCCATTTTAGTAGTATTTGGACAAATTCACTTATGTGTATTAACGTAGTGTGTTGTATTTGGTCCCATATGCCTAGCACACAATGACTACATCAAGCTTGTGACTCTCTTTGTTTTGGTTGGGTTTCATATTATTTTGTGCCCAACAGAAATTATTGGTAAATAATGTATTGTGTCATTTTTAGAGTCACTTTCACTGTAAATAAGAATGTAATATGTTTCTACATTAATGTGGATGCTACCATGATTGTTGATAATCCTGAAGGAATCATTAATAATTCCGAGTGAGACGTTATGAGTGAGAAGTTATAGACGCACAAACATAATACACCCTAAATCAGGCAACAACAAAAAAATCCTGCACCCCCTATCCAAAAATCTTTCTGCCATCTCTGACTGTAGACTACAGCGTATGATCTAGGTTAGGGTCGGTCGGGTGTGGCCTCAGATTAAAAAAAAACTTTATGACACATAATTGGGCGGTTGTGGATGGGTGTTAGCAGGCGGGCGGGTGCTGGTGAACAAACAGCTGGCCTTATGCACCACTAGTCTCGGTTTCACAGATACTGCAAGATAATGGAGTGGAATGGAATATTTGCAGATAAGTCCCAAAATATGTCATTTGAACAAATACATGGTAATGAGCCACACACATACAGTTATTTAGATTTTTGTCACTTTTTCTCTCTGAACAATCCCCTCAGTTTTTTAAAGGATCTAGTCCGGCAGTTCTTAGTCACCCTATGACCGTGTCTGTGTTCTATGGGCTGCTGTGGGACCATGTGGTTGCAGCCCCTCTTTCTCCTCTCACCGTGGGGCAACAGGCTGGTGGAAAGGGCAGTGCAGGGGTGGGGGTTTTGTCCAATGTTAAGGTCCAGGTTCAGGCGAAGTTCATTTGAGATGCTCCCTTCTCTTCGCCCTGGCTGCGGAGCCAGGTGGCAGAGGTCAGAGGTTAGACTCAGTTCAGAAACTCCTGACCCCACCGTGACTCCATGCTGGCCTGATTGTGTGCAGCTCTACACTGGACTTTCTTAGCAGCCTCTGTGTCCTGGCCCCTATAAACCTGTGGGAGTCAGTAATAAGTGGAAGGAAGCTTGGGGGAACTATTAAACCAGTGCACAGAAAAAGACTGGCATTGTTGCCCCCCTAAGGGAGGAGGCATGGATTTATGAGGCAAAGCCTGATTGGGTTGTAAACTTGAGGAGGCGGGATCAGAGAGTACTCATGGACAACACCAGTCTTCCTCAGCCTATTCACATCCCAGGATGCCTCAGTGCATGGAGTGGGCAGGGGTGATGTGGGGGTCAAGGGGCTGTAGAGTGTGGAGTGTGGAGGGGGGCTGAGGCAAGGCTCCATGAGCTTGTAAACGCTGTGACAGGGGTGGGAATCCAGAGACCCTCATTCAGGGACCAAAACACAGTTCAGAGGGCAAATAGCTGAGTTAGCAACAGCTGTTTTCACCACTACACAGTAGATGAAGTTCTAATCTTGCCACCACTCAAACTCTCCTAAAACAGCAGAGAAGGGGAATGTAAAAATGGAGGAATTTAGCAGCTGTGATCTCTCTTGTTCCTTGTAAATGCTTTCCCCGTCATCTCTGTGACCTTCATCTCTGTGAACCTGTAAAAGGCAGATCAATATTTACTAATGTCAAGCTGGTTTATTTTAATATGGATGTGCTTTCTTGTAGATAATTGCTGTATATGTGGAATTTAATAGTCATATTGTCTTAACTTGTTAGAGATGAGAAAGTATGGTTAATGATGTTTATTGAAAATGTGGAAAAGTGGTCGTCCCTCCCTGATGGGAAAGTGTTTACAACCATGAGCTTGTCTATGGGTGGGTGTCTCATGTGTCACTCACAACAGCAGGGATGGCTCCACCCCCTGGTCACCTCTAGTCTGACCTGCCTCTGTCCCAGGCTCCAACCCCCCACACCCTCACCATACCTACTCTGTCCAAGGGACACAGTTGACCAATCACTGCTGATTCTGCCATTTCGGAGGTTATCAGTCGCTTGGAGTGGCTCCCTTTGTCCTATTGTCAGTCATTAGCAGCTGTCCATTCACTACAGTGGAATTGGGCCCGGGAGGACTTTCATTGTTCAACTTTGCCCTGAGAGGGTGCCAGTCGGTTTTTCACATTGATCATTACATTATCTCTCATTGTAGCTACTTCAATACCACTTAGATGACTGAACATATTTAATTTGGCAAAATCAATGATTAGGATGAAATGCAATGTAGTTTTCATTGGTAACAGCAAAAAGATACAGTTTCTAGTGAACGTTTACACATTCCCTTGCACAGTTGTCACATTTTGCTGCCTTCAAATGTAATCTGAAAAGGGATTCAATTCTACCAACTCTGCACAACTCTTAGGGTGACATACACTGAGTGAACAAAACATTAGGAACACCTTCTTAATTTCGAGTTGCACCCCCTTTTGCCCTCATAACAGCCTCAATTCATCGGGGCAGGGACTACAAGGGGTCGAAAGCGCTCCACAGGGATGCTGGCCCATGTTGACTCCAATGCTTCCCACAGTGGTGGCAAGCTGGCTGGATGTCCTTTGGGTGGTGGACCATTCTTGATACACACAGGAAACTGTTGAGTGTGAAAAACACAGCAGGGTTGCAGTTCTTGACACACTCAAATCGGTGTGCTGGTTTTTAATATTTTGTCTTGGAGTCCAGAGTGGCGCCAGTGGTCCAAGCCACTGCATCACAGTGCTAGAGGCATCACTACAGCTCCAGAGTGCTCCAGGTTCGATCTGGGTGACCCACGAGGCGGCGCACAATTGGCCTATCGTTGTCCGGTTTAGGGGAGGATTTGGCCGGCTGGGATGTCCTTGTCCCATCTCGCTCTAGCGACTCCTTGTGGACGGCCGAGCACATGCACGCTGACTTCAGGTCTTCCCGGGTTAATCGAGCAGTGTGTCGAGAAGCAGTGCGGCTTGGTGGGGTCGTGTTTCGGAGGATGCATGGCTCTCGGTATTCGTCTCTCCCGAGTCCGCACGGGAGTTGCAGCGATGGGACAAGACTGTAACTACCAATTGGATACCACAAAATTGGGAGAAAAAAGGGGTAAATAAAAAACCATATTGAATATATTTTGTACTTGCTCATTCACCCTCCATGTCTCAATTGTCTCAAGGCTTCAAAATCCTTCTTTAACCAGTCTCCTCCCCTTCATCTACACTGATTGAAGTGGATGTAACAGGTGACATCAATAAGGGATCATAGCTTTCACCTGGATTCACCTGGTCCCTCTATGTCAATGAAAGACATAATGTTTTGAACACAGTGTATAGCCATTGTTTTTGTCAAAAATTGCCCAAGCTCAGTAAATTTGGTTGGGAATCATTGATGGAGAGCAATATTCAAACCAGATTTAAGGCAGAGACTGGACCACTCAGGAACACTCAACACCTATTGGAAAGCCATTCGGGTGTGGCTTTGGCATTAAAATGTATGTAATTGTCCCACTGAAAAATAAAACTATCCCACGGTTATCTATTCAGAAGACTTGAGGCAGGGTTTCCTCTAAATTTTACCCTGGGCTTTTCTCCATATTTCTTTTGATCCTGACAAACTCCCCAGTTCCTGACGGTGACAAGCATACGCATAACATGATGCTGCCACCATCTGCTTGAAAATCAGAGACAAGATGTTAATATTACTGTCCATCAATGATTCCCAACCAAATTTACTGAGCTTGAGCACATTTTGACATGAGTTGCCCTAAGAGTTGTGCAGAGTTGGTAGAATCTTATTCAAAACTATTTGCAAGATGCATTCGCCAAAGGTGCTTCCACCAAGTATTCACTCTGTGAAGACATACCTAACCAAGAGATCTTTATGTTTTACTTGTTCTTACTTAGAAAATGTTCTATACTTTTTCTTTCACTTTAAAAATGTGGAGCAGGTTGTGTAGATCTGTAGGGGGGGAAAAAATCTAATTTAATCCGCTTTTAGATTTTATTTTAATGTAGCAAAACGTGACAACTGTGCAAGGGTGGTGTAGACTTTCACTAGGCACTGTATGTAGGATCAGTAGTGCCTCTGTATATTTGTCCTCCCTGAAGACAAGAAGACATTATGAAAGATCCCTGAACCTCAAAGGGACAGATGTTCTTAGTTTTAAGTCTGCAAGACAGCGTCTCTGAGGATTTAGGTATCACCCTGACAGTGTATTTCAGTAAGACCTACCTATTCATGTCTCAACTTAACCTCAGCTGCCAGTCCCGTCAGCTCACTGTACCATCTCGGCGGTTTCCACAGATACTTGTGTTTGTATGGTGATGTCAGCACCCGGTACACGTGTGACTAGTTGTATTATGAGTGAGCGGTGTCGGCGTGTGGGATGTTGTGTTGCAGCTTAGACCTGAGTGGTTCTTCTACTCTCAGAGCAGGGGGCTCTGAGACAATGCTGACCTCAGGATCTGCGACTGGGGTTTTGTGTCCATTTCATGTCCATTTCATTGTTGTTTTGTTGCGTCGTTGGCTCAGGAACAGCCAGAAGATGCACTACTAATTCACAGCCTCAATTCAAACAACACATTATTTCACAACATAATACTACTATGTGTGATTCATTATTTCTGTAAAAGTTTTAGGTGGACATAAAAAAAGATTATTTTGTTATCCACCTTCTTGATTTATAGTGCATTGGGTTGAATGCGTGACACGGCCTGTCCAACCTTGGTAATGTGCAGTTGTAGCCACAAGGGGGTAGTAGTCACTTAGTATTGTTTTCACAGGATCTACTTTATGACTTCCAGTTGTAGGTTGGACTCAGTGAACTCAAAACTCATATGGAAATACTTGGCCTCGTCCCAAAATTGGCTTTTTTCATTGTCCTCACATAACTGGGCGAAAAGTTTGACGCACGTTTCGAAAAGTCATTTTAAGAACAGATGTTTTTTCATTCCCATATGTCTACGTCATATCAGAATGCGGCCTTTACTGTTGTTTCAGATTCATTCCTTTATTCATTTGAATTACATCCCTGCGTGAAATGGAGTTGATTATACAGTGAGGAAGGACAGATGCTTGAGCAGTGCATTTTTCAGGTTTGAAATCTGTGTGTGCTGAAAAGAGAGTGAAAGAGTAAGTGAAAGTATAAAATGTACCTCTGGGAATTTGACTTTCTTTACTTTTGTGTTGTTTTGTTGTTGTTGCATTTGATTGTCATTGGTCGATTCGTCCTCTGACACAGAGATCACATGTTATCTTTAAAACATATTCATTTTCTATTAAAGTTGTCTACAAGTGCATCGTAATTGAAATAATGTTTCTTTGTCAATGCTTGTGTTAGCCATTTTACATTTGAGTCATTTAGCAGATACTCTTATCCAGAGCGATTTACAGTAGCAATTAGGGTTAAGTGCCTTAGGGCACATCGGCACATTTTTCACATAGTTGGCTCAGGAATTCAAACCAGCAACCTTTCGGTTACTGGCCCAATGCTCTTAACCGCTAGGCTATTCAGCAGTCTTGGTGTATTTGTGAAGTGTCCAAGTGCTGTCCCATCTCTTCATTTTCACCTTTAATCATTTATGATCATCCCAGATTTGATTCATTCCCCATTTCGCTTGATGCAACTTGCCTTGGCGTAAAACGCGGGTTCAAGCCTTCAGAGTGTTTCAAGGTCACCCAGAAGTGGGCCAAGCTGTTCCCGGTGTCAGTCCCTATAACTTCACCGTGTGTGATGACAAAGCCGAGCTCCAGCGGAATAAACATGCAGGTCTTTGTGTGGGTGACTAATGTATGTCACAAACAGCCCCTTCTGAGTAGAGAGTCTCTTTGCAGTACACCAGCCTCCAAGGACTTACAGTCTCAGAGAAATCTGGGAATGATGTTGTGAAGACTGTGCATTTGCTGTAATTGTTGTGTGAAATGTGTATCCTCATGTTTTAAAACAGTGAGAGGCATTTTAGTTTCAATAAATAATTTTCTATACCGTTAGTAGGGTATATGACAGGCCATGATTGTAAATAAGAATTTGTTCTTAATTGACCTGCCTGTTAAAATAAAGTTACATGACAAAATATTAAAAATGAAGGTGGACAGAGTGACAGAATCTACTGTAGTTGCGATACTGGTGTGCTGTGTGTTTTTAAGAAGCTAGTTCAGAGACAGGGGAAACCCAGGCCCGTTTTCATTGTTCCCTCAGACTCTTTCCCACTGTAAAAAGGATAAAACATGCATTGAGTCTGGCCTGGCTGAAAAACGTCAATGTGTTGGAAATTTCCCAGCATGTTAACATAACCTTACAGGGCCATTACTGACAGATTATTTCCATATGTCTGTATCTCCTCCAATTACAGAAAAGGCCAAATTAACTTTCCAAAAATCAAGTATGCTGATTGTTTCACTTTTTATTTAAGGTCAATTTGAACCGAAACTGAAAAATGTGTGAAAACGTGTTGTTCCACCCCTGTGATTGTTCTTGCCACATCTGCTGAGTTGAAACTCTATTTCAGGCTCTGTTGTTTTGGCATAAAGAAAGCGTGAACACTCCCAGCTGTTTGGTGAGTGCTTCAGCCAGCCTTCCAATACTGGAGCTCTCTTCTTGACCACAGGTCTCCTCTGAAAAAAGGAGATTCTTTATTTCTAAGCAACTAAATAAAGGGTACATCAAAAAAGGAAGTGAAAGGACAACTAAACAGTTCATCCTGTGACACAGGGTGTCGCTGTCCTCAGCTTCCCGTAACAGAAGGGGAAATCATTCTGAAATAAAGGTACTGTGAAAACGTGCACTGATCTTATGATGAGAAGATTATGAGTCACTTTGCCAAAACACATGATCTACCATAACAACCCAGGGAAATGGAATTACATTGCCTTGCAAAAGTATTCAGACCCCTTGGATTTCTTCACATTTGATTGTGTTAGAAAGTGGGATTTAAAATGGATTTAATTGTCTTTTTTTTTGTCAATGATCTACACCAAATATTTTTTCATGTCAAAGTGAAAGATATTTTAAAAAATCATAACTAAAATATAGTCGATGAATAAGTATTCAGCCCCTAAATTAGTTGAGGAGTTAAATGTGGCTTAACACATCACATAAGTTACATTGACTCAGTATGTGTGGAAAAAATAGTGGTTGACATGTCCCCCATACATACAACATAAACTCAGCAAAAAAAGAAATGTCCTCTCACTGTCAACTGCGTTTATTTTCAGCAAAATTGTGTTTTGATTGAAATTGAACATGACAAGATTCAACAACTGAGACATAAACTGAACAAGTTCCACAGACATGTGACTAACAGAAATTGAAAAATGTGTCCCTGAACAAAGTGGGGGATCAAAATCAAAAATGACAGTCAGTATCTGGCAGAGGTTGACCGATTAATCGGAATGGCCAATTAATTAGGGCCGATTTCAAGTTTTCATAACAATCGGTAATCTGCATTTTTGGACACCGAGGAGACTGCGTGGCAGGCTAACTACATGTTACGCGAGTGCAGCAAGGAGCCAATGTAAGGTACTAGCTAGCATTAAACGTATCTTATAAAAAACAATCAATCTTAACATAATCACTATTTAACTACACATGGTTGATGATATTACTAGTTTATAAAGCTTGTCCTGCTTTGCATATAATCGATGCGGTGCCCATTAATTTATCATTGAATCATAACCTACTTCGCCAAACGGGTGATTTAACAAGCGCATTCGCGAAAAAAGCACTGTCGTTGCACCAATGTACCTAACCATAAACATCAACGCCTTTCTTAAAATCAATACACAAGTATATATTTTGTAAACCTGCATATTTAGTTAATATTGCCTGCTAACATGAATTTTTTAAAACTAGGGAATTGTGTCACTTCTCTTGCGTTCATTGCACGCAGAGTCAGGGTATATGCAACATTTTGGGCCACTTGGCTCATTGCGAACTAATATGCCAGAATTTTACATAATTATGACATAACATTGAAGGGTGTGCTATGTAACAGGAATATTTAGACTTATGGATGCCACCTGTTAGATAAAATACGGAACGGTTCCGTATTTCACTGAAAGAATAAACATTTTGTTTTCGGAATGATAGTTTCCGGATTTGACCATATTAATGACCTACGGCTCGTATTTCTGTGTGTTATTATAATTAAGTCTATGATTTGATAGAGCAGTCTGTCTGAGCGGTGGTAGGCAGCAGCAGGCTCGTAAGCATTCATTCAAACAGCACTTTACTGCATTTGCCAGCAGCTCTTCACAATGCTTCAAGCATTGCGCTGTTTATGACTTCAAGCCTATCAACTTCCGAGATGAGGCTGGCAATACTAAAGTACCTATTAGAACATCCAATAGTCAAAGGTATATGAAATACAAATGGTATAGAGAGAAATAGTCCTATAATAACTACAACCTAAAACTCCTTACCTGAGAATATTGAAGACTCATGTTAAAAGCAACCACCAGCTTTCATATGTTCTCATTTTCTGAGCAAGGAACTTAAACGTTAGCTTTTTTACATGGCACATATTGCACTTTTACTTTCTTCTCCAACACTTTGTTTTTACATTATTTAAACCGAATTGAAAATGTTTAATTATTTATTTGAGACTAAATTGAGTTTATTGATGTATTATATTAAATTAAAATAAAAGTGTTCATTGTTCATTCAGTATTGTTGTAATTGTCATTATTACAAATATATATATGAAAATCGGCCGATTAATCAGGCTTTATTTGGTCCTCCAATTATCGGTATCAGTGTTGAAAAATCATAATCAGACCTCTAGTATCTGGTGTGGCCACCAGCTGCATTAAGTACTGCAGTGCATCTCCTCCTCATGGACTGCAAACAGATTTGCCCGTTCTTGCTGTGAGTGTTACCCCACTCTTCCACCAAGGCACCTGCAGTTCCCGGACATTTCTGGGGGGAATGGCCCTAGCCCTCACCCTCCGATCCAACAGGTCCCAGACGTGCTCAATGGGATTGAGATCCGGGCTCTTCGCTGGCCATAGCAGAACACTGACATTCCTGTCTTGCAGGAAATCACGCACAGAATGAGCAGTATGGCTGGTGGCGTTGGCATGCTGGAGGGTCATGTCAGGATGAGCCTGCAGGAAGGGTACCACATGAGGGAGGAGGATATCTTCCCTGTAACGCAGAGCGTTGAGATTGCCTGCAATGACAACAAGCTCAGTCCGATGATGCTGTGACACACTGCCCGAGACCATAACGACCCTCCACCTCCAAATTGATCCCGCTCCTGAGTACAGGCCTCGGTGTAACGCTCATTCCTTCGACGATAAACGCGAATCCAACCATCACCCCTGATGAGACAAAACCGCAACTAGTCAGTGAAGAGCACATTTTGCCAGTCCTGTCTGGTCCAGCGACGATGGGTTTGTGCCCGTTGTTGCCGGTGATGTCTGGTGAGGACCTGCCTTACAACAGGCCTACAAGCCCTCAGTCCAGCCTCTCTCAGCCTATTCCGGACAGTCTGAGCACTGATGGAGGGATTGTGCGTTCCTGGTGTAACTTGGGCAGTTGTTGTTGCCATCCTGTACCTGTCCCGCAAGTGTGATGTTTGGATGTACCGATCCTGTGCAGGTGTTACACGTGGTTTGCCACTGTGAGAACGATCAGCTGTCTGTCCTGTCTACCTGTAGCCTCTTAGGTGACTCACAGTACGGACATTGCAATTTATTGCCCTGGCCACATCTGCAGTCCTCATGCCTCCTTGCAGCATGCCTAATGCACATTCACGCAGATGAGCAGGGACCCTGGGCTTCTTTTTTTTTGTGGTGTTTTTCAAAGTCAGTAGAAAGGCCTCTTTAGTGTCCTAAGTTTTCATAACAGTGACCTTAATTGCCTACCGTCTGTAAGCTGTTCGTGTCTTAATGACTGTTCCACAGGTGCATGTTCATTAATTGTTTATGGTTCATTGAACAAGCATGGGAAGCAGTGTTTAAACCCTTTACAATGAAGATCCTGTGAAGTTTTGGGGGATTTTTACTAATTATCTTTGAAAGACAGGGTCGTGAAAAAGGGATGTTTCTTTTTTTGCTGAGTTTATGTAAGGTCCCTCAGTCAAGTATCACAGATTCAACTACAAAGTCCAGGGAGCTTTTCGAAAGCCTCATAAAGGGCAGTGATTGGTAGATGGGTAACAATAACAAATCAGACATTGACTATCTCTTTAAGCATGGTCAATTTAATAATTATGCTGTGGATGATGTATTAAACCACCCAAACACATTAAAGATACAGTCGTCCTTCTGAACTGAGCTGCAGGGAAGGAATTGAACTGCTCATGGATGTTGCCATTGGGGATTTTAAAACAGCTACAGAGTTCAATGGCTTTGATCGGAGAAAACTGAGGATGGATCAACAAAGTTGTAGTGACTCCACAATAATGACCTAAATGACAGAGTGAAAAGAAGAATACAAGTATACAGAAGAAAGATGTTCCGTCCTGCATGCAACAAGGCACTAAAGTAATACTGCAACGAAATATACTTTTTGGCCTAATTGAAAAGCCAGATGTTTGGGGAAAATCCAACACAACACATCACTGAGTAACTGCCTCCTTATTTTCAAGCGTGGTGGTGGCTGCATCATGTTATGGGTGTACTTGACATCGGCAAAGACAATTTTTCAGGATTAAAATTATTGGGATGGAGCTAAGCACAGGCAAAATCCTAGAGGAAAACCTGCTTTCCACCAGACTTAGAGATGAATTCACCTTTCAGCAGGACAATAACCTGCAACACAAGGCCAAATCTACACTGGAGTTGCTTACTAAGAATACAGTGAATGTTCCTGAGTGGCCAAGTTCCAGTTTTGATTTTACTTGAAAATCTATGGCAAGACATTAAGTTGTATTATTCTTAAAACATTTTTTAATTTTTTTATTTCACTTTGACATTGCACAGTAGTTTCTGTAAATTGTTGACAAAAAAATACAATTAAATCAATTTGAATTCCACTTTGTAATATATATATATATTTTTAAAAAAAAGAAATCCAAGGGGTCTGAATACTTTTGCAAGGCACTGTACATGGTAAGTATAATTACATAGAGTGTTGAATCTTTGCAATGTTGTTTTTACTCCTGGATAGTACAGTAGAGTCTACAGTAGAACATAGAACATTAGTGCTGGCTGTATGTTTACATGTTTTCTGTTCTCCTATCCCATCACTCGGGGTGTTTGTACCGCAGTCTGCATTCATTGATCAGTGAGTTGTTCTCATGTAAACCCACCGACAGCAATGAATGTTTATTGCAGCATTAGGAGGTGGACCTCTTAACTAAGTCCAGTATGGGAAATAACAGAAGATGATGTAAAACCAGGATATTTACAGGAAGTGTCTGTCTTCATCCCTCTCTTCTTGCCAAGTGTCTCTTTAAAGGTGGCCCTCAGGGTACATTTAACGGTCGATGGTTTTGGACAGATGCTCAAACTCACCGACAGCGTTGAATGTTTACTGAGGGCACCAGGAGAAATGTCTTGTCCTTTAGTTGCCACACTCACGTCCCTAGATCAGCAACCACTCGCCTTTGTTCAGCAACCACTACACCACATAATATAGGCTGCTGTTTTCAGGCCAGCAGATATAGGAGGCCACTCATTTCTCTTGGCCAGCATGTTCAATGTGGATGCCCAGTTTGTTACCACCCATGTTGTCGTTGAGTTGCTAATAGATTTTGATGAGGTGCCAGCAGGGGAGGAGAGGAGAGTCATGATGTTGGTTTTCCCGAAATAGTCATTCCTGCAGCTGTGGTGAATACCATAGTCATCTTCCTCTTCTGCTGCTGCGATGAAACTTGTGACTGCTAACAAGACTCTTACCTTACCTAGCCCAGAGCAGCGCCTCTTTCTCCCCCAGCATATTCCATATCCTCCTCACACACGCTACACATCCCAGTCCCCTGTGCTGTGGGGAGAACAGACGAAGAAAAAGGAAAGAGCCTGAATATAAAATCGAAAACGGCACATCAATCAATCCTCCAAAAATGATCTTGGAGAAATGGAAGCATGTTGTGATGGTTAGCTAAGCGCGTGTTGTAGAGATCCCCCCTACAGCATAAACCATTGCACTGTAGCATTGTTAGTAGTTTGACGGCTGTTCCCTTTACCCTGCTCTGAACCCCAGCTCTGTACTGCATGGGGAACACGGCATCTTCCTGTTTCAGCCTCTTTGAGGTTGGAAACTCATGCAGTCATGTTTTATTCATGCCATTTCCCATTCCTCCTCTTAACTGTGTAACATGCAGCAGGGATTTGAGACACTTCTCTTGCTTTTGTTCTTTTTTTTGTAATCTTTGGCACACAAATCTGGCATTTAGGATGGGTGGGGAATACAAAAGCCTGGTTCAAATATTATGGAATATAATGCAACTAATTAGTTCTGTTGAGGGTTTTAGAATGTGTCTCGTATCGAGCACTGGATTACAGGCTTCCTGTCTCTGTTAGTTCCATCAAACATGAAATAATGATATAATTGATTGGTTCTCCAGACCTCAGTTTCCTGCGTTAGCTTTGTCTCTACACCTTAAGGCTGCTTGACGAGACCCATGAAATAATAGACTGTTCAGGTCCTTTTGCATTCTGACACATTTCACTGAGGCATCACTATGCCTTTACTGCAGTATTCTGTTGTCATGTTTCTCACATTCAGTCTAATTTCATATAGTCCATGAGCGTTAATATCTGTAGCAAGTTAGCTGATTACAGAGGACTTAACAAAAAATGTTTGGAAAAGCATTCTTCTCTTATGTCTGTCCTCAGTGTTCCCCCAGTTTCAAGGTAAGCAGTGATTGTGTTTCAGCCTGGTCAGAGATTCCTAAAATGAATTTGGCATTGGGTTGGCTGTGGTCCCTACCTTCCTTGGCACTTGTACAATTTAGCTGTCTGCCCCAAGACACACAAGGGCTTTTCATTCGGGAATATCTCTTTCTTTTTCCCCTCTATTCATTTGACTGAACTTTTATCCTGTTTGCATGCAGAACACATTGGCAGTCTGACTCAAATCCACACATGCTGTACTTCCTTATGAAATAGTTCTGTCTCAGACCGCCCAGGCTGATATCACTGAAACAATCTGTCATTTTCCCTCGACTTTGCATTAGGGAGCAAGCTGTGAAATTTGAACTGAGAGTTTGGGACCGTTTGTGAATGTGTTTGATTGAGTTACCGATAGTTAACCAGTCTGTAGTGTCTGTAGTGAGAGAGCGAGGTAGGGCCACAGAGTGAACTGGATTTACTTTACCACTGTCACTGAACCCACTTGAACCCTGCGGCATCAGCACATTCCAGAGGTCAGAAATGAGAAAGCACACAGTGTACTCTCTGACTGGCTGACGTCACTGTGCTCAAGTCCATCAACAGGATCCAGGATTGTAACGTTACCTATCTCACACTAAGAAACCAGGTCAGACAATCTGTCTTATGAACATTTGACCTAATACAATGTACAGTGGACATGAGGGGACTGCATTTAAACGCGTATATATTTCAATATTCCCGAGGACATTTTCTTCTGACTGTGGTAATGTGTTGAAGACATTCTGTCACATACTGTACGCACTCTTAACCTGACACGTTCAACATTCCGGTTCTAAAAATACTCCACCGAGTTTCTTCAGGCATGAGACATGCCCTGACATATACATCACACTATGTGTCTGACTGTCCGTCAGCAGTACACAACGACCCGGGACACTGTCATTTAATCTCATAGCTTCTTAACCTTTTACTGCAGTGGGTCACACAGAGTGTTTCTTGGTGGTCTTGAACAAGTCTACTTTGAAACAGAAGAATACACTTCACACACGTTGATGGGCTTAAAAGAAAAGATGATACAACTCTCGTACCATGTCAGATATAGAGTTGAAATTAATTCAATTTTGAGTTTGCATCCCAATATTACACTTTTTTTTTACCCCCTTTTATCCCCAATTTCATGGTATCCAATTGTTTAGTAGTTACTATCTTGTCTCATCGCTACAACTCCCGTACGGGCTCGGGGGAGACGAAGGTCGAAAGCCATGCGTCCTCCGAAACACAACCCAACCCAACCAAGCTGCACTGCTTCTTAACACAGCACGCATCCAACACGGAAGCCAGCAGCACCAATGTGTCGGAGGAAACACTGTGCACCTGGTGACCTGGTTAGCGTGCACTGCGCCCGGCCCGCCACAGGAGTCGCTAGTGCGCGATGAAACAAGGATATCCCTACCGGCCAAACCCTCCCTAACCTGGACGACGCTAGGCCAATTGTGTGTCCTGGGAGGCCCCGAATATTACACTTTATATGAATCACAGAAGACTGAAATATAGAAAAACTGTTTGACATAGAAACACCAGATTTGTCAGTATTTAAATAATTATGAAATTATGAAAAATATTAATAGCATTCCACCCATGAGGCCACTAGGATCAATTGACTGCAGGAAACGGCTACAGACACATTTAATCACTTCACAGAGTGGTCTGAATTTTGATAGAAAACGCAATCAAATCCAACAAATATGCTTTAATTGCCATGTCAGTCAGAACATGTAAGATCTGACACATTTTTAACTGGCATAATTGCAAATCTCTTCTAAATTAACTCATTTTGTATTAGATTTAGTGTTGCAGTGGGGTAGTATCATATTAAGTGTCACGTTATAGTGGAATAATAGTTGATGTCTCCTACAGTTTCGTCTAGCTGCTATGGTATGCATAGTTGTAGCAGCAGGGTGTAGTATTATATGATATGGTATGATATTCAGAGGCTCAGGTGGAAGAAAGGACCACCCCTGGGTTCCCCAGCGCTGAGGGACTACTACTCTGAGATCTCTCCCAGGCAGAGCGCCAAGCCTCAGTCCGCCACGCCAAGCCTCCAGAACTCTCCACGTGCCACCTCTGACTCTGCCAAGGCTCCGGGTGTTTCATTTCCAACTCTCAGCCCGCCAGCCAGAGCCATTTTTTCTCTGTAATGCCAAAAAGCACTGAGTTAACCTTCGATGCTCTCAGGCAGCACATTCTAACCCTCCATGCGGTCACAGTTAACCTCTTCCTTCACATAAAGGGAAGAGGCTATCTGTGTAAGAAGACAAATAACTATTACAGAGGGAGTGTTGTAGTGTTATAGAATGGTACTAAACACTACATCACTCCCCTCGGTCCTTAGTCTGGGCTGTTTGTTATACGGTTCAATATCTATCTCCTCACACATCCACTGCATCTGGTAATAGTTCTCCCTTGTCACACACTCAGACTGCAATGCTCGTTTGTGTAAAACCAGTTGTAAAATGTGTTGGGATCGGACACGGTTTAATCAAGCTCTTTCATGAGAAGTTTTGAAGATTGCTAACAGAAAAAGTGATGGAGCCCCTTGTGGGTGTCTACTGGATTTAGCCGTGACATTTCTCTGGTGTCTCCTGTCACGTCTGTCTCATTGGTTAGGTGCACTGGCGTCATAAACACGGGCTTTGTCACAGACCAAAATCCACAAATGTGGTCCTATTATGCATTGTTACCAGAGCTATAGTACGGCCGTACAGTCCAGTTGAAGATGCTTTAGTTATGTGGTTAAAGAACGCATAACCAACATATTCTTCTCAACATACACCCCCAAGGTTGACCGCAACAAAAAGTTACACAACATTTGTTTATGGCACATAATCCCTGCTTTAATCTGTTGTGTATAGACGCAGTGCAGTCATGGCATCATTTCCAAGCCCAGAGGGTTAGCGTTTCTCCTCTGACGACTGTTTGCACTCACTGCACTCTGGATCACAATAAATAAGGCATGCAGCTGCCCGCCATCTCTCCTTCCCCTCCCTCTATACTCTCCTCCTCTCTCCTCTTCTCCCGCCTGCCTCTCAACCCCCCCCGCTAGGGGCGCGAAGGAGGGATGTCTCACACGGTGAGATTTAAAATAGCATGGAGGGGCAGGGAGGAGAGGCACCGCACGACGAAGCAGTGCTGATTTCATATTTCCGTTATCACTAGGAGCCAGTGGACTGAGCCAGCATGGGAATGACCTGAATATAGATGGAACTTTCATTTGTCCTGGAGCTGTGCTGCCTTATGGCAGGTATTGACACGCCAAGTCAACCTTTGTTCTCAGTAGAATTCCACATAAGGCACGAGCAGGATGGCCGTGGATGTTGCCAGGAACCCTTTTGTCTTCTCTGCATGTCAGTAGTTCATGTGTGGACCGTGGCATCTTACCTTCTGATCTTCCTCTAGAAGACAGACACCTAAGTAAAACTCAAGAGGACAAACCCGTGCCCATCCATCAGTGTACGGGACCACTCAGAGAGCTGAGCATCTCTATTCCTCAGGAGTCTGCCTCTGCGTCACAGCGTGAGCCTCGGGCCCTGCAGCACACTGATGACAGTGAGGCCCCCGCCTCCACACAAAGTACACTCTGTTCTGACTACTTAGTCTTTCCCATTCTATGTATGCATAGCAGAGCTTGGGCATGGTCAGGTATTGGCATACCATTTGGCAAGCCAATGCTCAATCAGTGTCACTCATAATACTGCTGATTTGATTTCACTAAAGTAGCACATTACAACTCTACAATGTCCTGTGCTGTTAATAAACCTCCATGCTTTCCTATTGGCTCAAAGTACATGTAGCTTTCTGCTGTGGTGTACCAGTCAGTGGAGCAGAGTTGAAAGCATTGATCCAGAGAGTTAGTTAGTTGTATAGAGTCTTAACCCCCCTTCCAGGCAGTGCCTTCCTCTAGCTGCATGAAGAAATCTCAGCTGAATTCATGTCTCCTTTCAGATTTCTAAGAGGCGTTAAACCTTTCTGGATTAAAGTAGGTAAGCTGACAGGCAGAAGATTGTATTAGCTGGTGTGTTGGCACAGCTTAGAATTTTATTTCCTTCTCGCTGACCTGGTAGACAGCATTGTTGTGTTTTTCCATTTTAAATTACAGCAAAAACATCCGTACTGTTTCTTTCTCTTCCCATGTTTTCTATCGTTCTCTCCCTTTCTCACTCTACCGTTCTCTCTCTCTCTCTCTCTCTCTCTCTCCATCTCCCTCAAAGCACTGACAGCATACTTCTGTGAACACATCATTTATCATCTGCTAAGCCATGCTGATTATAGAGCTTTCCCCACAGCCCTTATCTGTTGCTGAGCCTGCTTTTCACTCCACAGCTGCCAATTATATCCCGGCCCGGCCGGCTGGCCTGCAAACAGACCTGGTCTGTCAGCCAGCTGCAAACTGATGGAGGGCTTGGAAATACATGTTATAGGCTTACCCTTACACAGGGAATAGAACAGTTATGGTTTGATATCGGGACTTGACCTCAGTGAGTGTTGCATTAGGGTGATAGTTGAATAGCATTACCTTAAACCAGGCGATGGATGCCAGGAGGATGGTGGTGATGTGACAGTGCTCGGTTATTAGGAGAAGAGCCTGTGGGGAGGGTATGTATTGCATGCAGATAGCGGCTCCCCGGCCTCTCAGCTGATGTAATGTGACGTTTGATTGTCAGTGTAATGGGAAGAGACGTGCACATCAGAGCAATGTGGGTCAGAGAGGCAGATGACCAGCCTGCAGCCTGTATGTGCTGCCGCTGCCTAATCTGCACTAACACAGCCAGAAGGGACTCCTAATCGACCCTGATATTCACTGAGTCCACATTACGCTCTCTGCTCTCTGGTTCAGCATAGCTGTGGAGGGGGATGGAGCCTCAGTTTGTGACGGACAGCATTTCCATTATACAAAGATGTATGTTTCCTGATTTTAGGTTTTCTGATGATATAAGATGTTTTGCTGAGAAATGTTCAGTGGAACAACAAAATTATTCAACTTCAAAGGAAATAATCAAGACCTGATCCAGCCCTTGTTTAACGGCCCATGGCCCACCAACCATTAAAACAGACCGTGTAGGAATGGACTAGGAAGTTGAGAATCCTCTCCTTTCCTTCTGTGATCTCCGATCGAGCACAGAGCGATGACAAGAGACCGTTCAGGAAACTAGAATCTCAATTTATATGTTACGCTTAACAAGGCAAGTTCACTTTAAGCATGCCAAATTCAGTTTTCACACTTGAGATGTATCTCATCATCTAGGCTCCTTTTCATTTGATGTAAGAACCACACTGATCGGATCCTTCTCCACGGTCTTACAGGTTTTAAAATATTTGTGAAGAATTCGGAAATGTATATTTGAGAATTCTGTGGTGTTGCAGTAAGATATCTACCGTATGCAGTGTGCTGATGGAGAGTGCCGGATTCCAACATGGTCCTCAGGGACAGAGATTGTACTAGCGAGAGAGAGAGAGAGAGAGAGAGAGAGGGACGTTTTGCAAAGGTTTGTAGTGCACATCTGTGGGGTCTTAACAGCCCCGTCATAGCCAGACAGAGGTGACAATGAGGCCTTGAAGTGTGGTGACATTTTATGCTCAGACTGCTTTTTTACAGCTATGGAAAGGCTCTGGAGAATCTGCCACTGCTTCATCAAAGCCAGTAATTTCCTGTCCATTTCAACCCCCATCCCACTACCCTGACTCCACGTCTGCTAATCCCACCCCCGCAAACCCCCTTGCCCCCCTGCCGGCGCCCCTGCTGGCGCCCCGCCTGCCCGTTCCACTCCACTCTGTGCTATGCTGCCCTGGGCTGGGCTAGGCTAGGCTATGTGGCTATGTGCTTTGTGTCAGTAGGCTTGCGGCTGAGCATTAACAAAATCCTCATTGTCCAGCGCGGGAGTGGTAACTCGCTGTCTGGTTTTCTATGCAAATCCAGGTAAAGGGGCCTGAGAGATCCAGCCTCATAGCAAAGTCCAGTCCCAGCGCAGGCCAGGCTACAGGGCCGGAGGACAGGTTGCACAAGCTCTCAAACCCTGCACCCAAACACACTCCTATCTCAGCCTCAAAGATCAACAAGTGATAGCGAGTGATTCACAAATGCTTTGACCCTATGATGTGCAGTTTTAAAAATCTGTTTCGGACTAAAACGAATACATTCAATTCATCAATAGTCTTTCATTGATTCCTCTAATTGTTGACGGAGATTGAATGTAACTTCTTGTTGCCAGACTTCCATCGTGGCAACACAGATGTGTATCAGAGTAACAAGACTCTACATGCAAAGGCATCTCAAAGAACTACTTGTACTGGGGCTATATCCTGGGGATGTGGTACACATATGCACACCAAATACTTTTTCTCTGTTGATTCTCCCAAGAGCCATAGCTGTTTTTAACGATGCCTATGGAAGACTGTCTGTCTATAGTCCACAGCTGTGCAGCGATAACGTTTGTTTTTAAAGCTGCTTTTCTAGTGTCATCAAATGACGTGTCCGTATATTATTGTAGTTTCAAAAAAATACTTGTTGTGGTATTTTCACGTTTTTGTCATAATCCGTCTTTAATGTCTGTCCTCCTCTCTGTCACTGTGTCGGTTTGTTCATGGGATTTGGGCAATGTTTTTGGTGTTACTAGTCCCTCTCTCAGACAGCTTTTGTAGTGGATTAAGGGCTTTGGACAAAGCAGACACGACAAACAAGATAGCTGGGGACAGGCTGCATTTCCTGTCACTCAATACATTCCAACTCCTCCGACCCCCCCCCACACACACACACAAGACGCCGGAAAAAAACACCAGCCGTTCTTATAATTACACTCCTCTCTCTCTTCCTCTTTCACTGCTGTTTATAAACCTTCTTGGACATCCTACGTTGCATTTTTGACTTCTCAGCCTCCGAGCACGTTACTACTTCCCAGCAGCTATGTTTTTTCTGTGTACAACAAGAGTCAAAGAAAGGGGAGGGGGACGAGAGAGACTCTTTGAAAAGCTAGTCAAAAGTGAAGCATGGTCACCTCTAACCCGGGCCAGGCATCCCCTCCTCCAGCACCCTGAGCAGCAGCTGGCTGCCTATCTCTCACTGCTCTAATGGCTGACACGGCGGTCTGGATGGGGCTGGACGCTTTTGTCCACAGTTCCTCTCAGTCAAACAACTACTACTGCTACTGGGCGCACCCAACATTCCCAGGGACCAGCGTTATGAAACGCACGCAGACATACAGGGAAACGCACAGGGATGCATTCATTCACACACACGCACACGAGCACATACTTAAACACACACACACAGACATACTTTGTCTACCGCACACAATCTCTCTCAAACTCGCTCTTTCACACAGACCCTCTGTTTAAAGCACACATGCACTCTAAGACAAACTGTACCTCGCACGCATACTCTCCAATGCATACACACACGTTATAATAACCACATACAAGCATGCCCTTTTAAAGACAATCCAATACTTACACAATCCTCTTCTTTATAAACAGTCATATCACCAATAGGTAAGTGGAAATCATAATTGCAGTTCTAGTACACTCAACTAAGCCATCAGTGAGCACATACAATAAGGCTCTCATTCAGAAATAATGCCTAGAAGAAGAGCTTAGAAGATTGTGCTAATAAGGCGTATAATGGGGAGAATGTGTTCTATTCAGAGCCACTCAGACATCATGCAGAGGGGAGCGACTGGCACAGTGTGGCCAGAGGTGAATTGTTACAAAATACAGATTGTATATGAATAGATACTCACTGAAATAATAGCGGATAGTTATTCAGTTGAAGTTCTCTGCTTGTCTCGTCGATGTTGTTGCAGAACGTGGGAAAGTGTATAGGTGGGAGAAAAGGGAAGGAAAAACCCCTCCGTAGCCGATCGAACAGCCAACTTCCCTCAAGTGCACACGTTGAAAAGTTAGTGTGGAACTGAGGGGAATGGGTTCTTCTCCCTCCCTCCCTCCCTCCCTCTCTCCCTGCCTCTGTCCCCCCCACACACACACACACACATACTCAAACACATTCACACACGCTGTCCGGTCTTCTGATGTCCTGCCCGATCTGTCTGTCTCTCTCCCTCTTTCTCTCTCTTTCACACACACTCTATCTCTCTGTTTTTCCTCCCTGTGTCTCACCCCACTCTCTCTCACTCTGCCCCCCCACACACACACACAGACGCATACAAACATGCATGCACATACACACAGAGGAGCTTGGCTACGCAAGTTATTAAACTGCTCCACATTTAATTGCATGAACTATATATGAACCAGTTGATGGACAGGAGCACATTTAGTCATGTGTTAAAGAGCAAGAGCAGTTATTGGCTGAGACTTTGAGAGCCAGGGGCTAGGGCTCAGTGATTGGGCAGTGTTCAGACCATTGAAAGTAGAGCCCTCTCTATTGAATGGCTACTGGTGTGGGTGGGGCCTGTGTTTGGGTGACAGACTGGCTCTGAAAAATGATCCTGAGAGTTCAGCTACTCTGCCAACCAGAGCAGCCTATGCAGAGAGGAGGGGAGAAGTGGGGTGATGTTTAGTATTTGTGAAAGGAAGGAATCTGCTCACCAGCAGTTTTATCATCGAAATATAGTCAGTATTGTTTTTTAATGACACACTTTGGAGTATACAATGAAGAATATAATCTAAAATGTCTTACCCAACTGTTTTGAATAAAAACATGTGTAAAATATATTTAGCATCATTGGACGGTACATACAAGAACAATTCTGATCTCATAATAGTTTGAAACGGATTCATTTGAGTCTCCTCGGCTTTTGTCTCGCTTGCCAAGGATGCCGATTTCTCTCTTCGCCACCCAGCAGAGGCCGGCTAAACCCCTAGTGTCCCACAGAGCCTTACATCTACATGTCTCCCTGAGATGCACTAGCTGGATACAGCCCCACACTCCTCCCTTTGTGTGCCTTTCCCCCTCTCTCCCTCTCCCCTCTCTCCCCATCTCTACCCAGTGATGACGACAGGCCGGGCCCGGGAGTGCTGCCAAGCGCTTTCATTCACACCTGATTAGATCACAGTGACCTCGATAACATCACTCTGCTCCACGCCCTGCGCCACACTGGGACACAAGCCTTTTGTTTGGGTTGAGAAAATACTGTGTCTGCACAAATTGACGCTAAATTAGATGGAGGGGATATTAATGTAGAAATGTCTGAAGATGTGAGAGGGGAGAAATGTGCACGTTACAGAATAGGTGGATATAATATCTTACAATGGGGGTTATTGTACAGTATTTCATGTCATTTCAAGTGGAATGTGTACATGTAGGTATGTTATAAAGGACAGAGGTGGAAATATTGATTCATGGAGCCGGTGACGGCTGAAAATGACTGTCTTTCAATGTTTTTACATTTGGTCAGAGTAGAGAGTTTGGGAGCCATGGCTGTGTGTTCGCGCGCGTGTGTGTAGGTGTGTGTTTAGGACACAGGACTGACATCAGTGCCATCTGCGACAACCCTACATCCCGATGACGATGAAAGCTATTTCAGCACAGTGGTTTTATGAGCATGATTGCATCAGTCCATTTTCAGTCACCTACATTAACATATTGGGCGATTCCAAGGCGGCATGGCCCCGCAAATATTTTTGGTATCACAGATTATTCTGGCAATTTTCACATAGAAACCTCATTAGGAGGAAGGATATTTAACATGCTTTTTACAGTTGTATCACAAGTCGTTTTTGAGAAAATCATGATGAAAGTGGCCATTTTGGGGCCTTTTTAGACTTACTGTATACATGCCTTGTGGTACATGGTACAGACAACATCGTGGTGTCATAATACTCTTTATAGTGTGTTCTAAAATACGGATTATGTCTATATTCTGAAAAAAAAATTGCATTCAATTATTCAACATTACAGTGCCCATTTTGATTTTGCTTATTTTTTGGACATATTGTTTGAAACAATATACTCTTCAAACACATGACATTTCCAGAGTGGGCTCTCTGCTATTTTTAAGGAAGTTATCCATTTTATACATAGAAATGTACATTATTGTTACGCTTGTTGTCGGGTGATAAATGACCGGACCAAGGTGCAGCGTGGTAGGCGTACATTCTCTCTTTATTTGAAAACGTAACACCGGGAAAAAACAATGAACACAAACCAAATGTAAAGCTTGTCATGCATAAAGCAACAAACTTAAGACAAGATCCCACAAAACCCAAAAGGAAACTGACAACTTATATCTGATTCCCAATCAGAGACAACGATAGACAGCTGCCTCCGATTGGGAATCAAACACACCAACATAGAAACAGAAAACCTAGAATGCCCACCCTAATACAACCTGACCTAACCAAAAATGGAGAAATAAAAAGGCTCTCTAAGGTCAGGGTGTGACAGTACCCCCCCCCAAAGGTGCGGACTCCGGCCGCAGAACCTGACTCTACAGGGGAGGGTCCGGGTGGGCATCTATCCTCGGTGGCGGCTCCGGTTCGGGACGTAGCTCCCGCTCCGCACGCTGATCCCTCCGCCTCTGTGGAACCGGACCGTGAATCGTTGCCGTAGGAACCGGACCGTGGATCACGTAGGAGGCTCTGGAAAGCCGACCGTTGCTGGAGGCTCTGGACTGCCGACCGTTGCTGGAGGCTCTGGACTGCCGACCGTGGCTGGAGGCTCTGGACTGCCGACCGTTGCTGGAGGCACTGGACTGCCGACCGTTGCTGGAGGCTCTGGACTGCCGACCGTTGCTGGAGGCTCTGGACTGCCGACCGTTGCTGGAGACTCTGGACTGCCGACCATTGCTGGAGGCTCTGGACTGCCGACCGTTGCTGGAGGCTGGAGGCTTCGGACCATGGATCATCACTGGAGGCTTCATACGTGGAGCCAGAACTGGTCTCACCGGAGTGAGGTGACGTACTGGGAGCCTGGTACATGGAGCTACCACAACGCGTCCTGGCTGGATATCCACTTTCGCTCGGTGAGTGTGGAGAGCTGGCACAGGACGCACTGGGCTAAGGAAGCGCACTGGAGGCATAATGCGTAGAGCCAGCGCAGGATATACTGGGCCGTGGAGGCGCACTGGAGGTCTGGAGCGTAGAGCTGGCACAACGCGTCCTGACTGAATACCCCCTGTAGCACGGCAAGTGTGGGGAGCTGGCACAGGCCGCACTAGGTTAGGCTGGCGAACTGGGAATACCGTGCGTAGAGCTGGCGCAGGATATCCTGGGCCGAAGAGACGCACCGGAGACCAGGAGAGCTGAGCCGGCACAATCCGTCCTGGCTGAATGCCCACTCGAGCATGGCAAATGCGGGGAGCTTGCACAGAGCGCACCGGGCTGTGGATGCGCACTGAAGGCACGGTGCGCAGAACCGGAAAACGTGGCACTTGAACCGTGACCAACTCCTCATTGTATTTACAGGGAGTTGGTTCTCGTTCACCCCTTAGTTCCGCTCGTTCCGCTCACCAACCCGTGTGCCCCTCCCCCCATTTTTTTTTTGAGGCTGCTTCTCTTGCTTCCGTTCTTGCCGTGACTCCTGGTATCGCCGCCGTTCTTCCCTCGCTGCTTCCGCCTGTTTCCACAGCAGGCTCTCATGCCCTGCCATTACCTCCTCCCATGTCCATGATGTCCTCCACTCCGGGGCACGCTGCTTGGTCCGTGGGTGGTGGGATCTTCTGATACGCTCGTCATCGGATGATAAATGACCGGACCAAGGTGCAGCGTGGTAGGCTCTCTAAAGTCAGGGCGTGACAATTCTAGGTCATTAACCAATCACAGCCCTCCTGTAGGATTGCACATTCAGCAAATCACCAGCAAAGGGACTTCCCTTTGAATCCATTTTCACATTCACTGTGTTGGCGGTGCTCATGTGTGGTTTCCAGGTGTGTGATTCCATTCCATTCCATTTGCTCCGTTCCAGCCATTATTATGCCATTATGAGTCCTCCCCTCAGCAGCCTCCACTGGTGTCATGTACGGTTCACGGACCATTGGGTCTTACAGGAGGCTCGTATATGTCTAAAACGTACCTAAAATGGCCACTTTCAACATGACTTTCACAATAATGGTTTGTGTTACAAACGTAAAAACATATCAAACATCCTTCCTTCCAGTGAAGTTGCTAAGTGACGATATGCCAGAACATTCGGAGATACCAAAAATATTTTTGGCCCATGCTGGTATGGAATCGGCCGATATTTTCATCTACATGGATATAACTGCACCTCTGTTTGCTATTCATCAATGTTTCTCTTATATCTTCCTCTGATGAGCTAGTGTGATTTCCACATGTTCAGAGAACCTCTGGTACAGAGCTGAGGCATGGGGGCCGATGGGAGGGGGAGGGGGAGCACGTCATGCAGCTGTGCCTCTGATGACAGGCCTGTCCTCGACCTGCCCTCCAGCAGACTAAACACAGACCTGGACAGGCTCTCTGTGCTGCCTGGCCCTAGCTGCTTACTGCCACACGCCATCCTACAGCTCACACGGAACCTACGGAATAGTACAAAAACACGCTATCGTGAGCACGCACACACACACGCTAGGGACGATACCAGTATTACTAATTTTTTAAAATCCATTTAAAAAATGTAAACACAAATCAGACCAGACTGACTATTAGGTCCTTTAAAAACCTGCTGTATGTAAAATATTGTGTGCTTTGGGTTCGAGCCCAGGCTCCTTTGCAGCCGTCCGCGACCAGAGGCCCATGGGGCGGCGCACACTTGGTCCAGCGTCGTCCGGGTTAGGGTTTGGGGTCGGGGGGTTTGGCCGGCAGGGATATCCTTGTCTCATCACACACTAGCGACTCCTGTGGCGGGCCGGGCACAGTGCACACTGACCAGGTCGCCAGGTGTACGTTGTTTCCTTCGACACATTGGTGCTCCTGGAGTTGCAGCGATGAGACAAGACTGTAATTGGATACCAAGAAATTGGGGAGATAAAAGGGGTTTAAAAAATATATATATATTGTGTGCTTTAGCTTGGAAAATAAATACATGTAACTCTGGAAGACGACATGATGATGTCTGCTTCCAACATTAGGGCTGTTTTCCTAAAGAAGTTTCCTTGCCACGATACTAACGAGTATCGCAACACTGGTAGTAGTCACTTTAATAACTCTACCTACATGTACATTTCTACCTCAATTACCTCAACGAACCGGTGACCCTACACATTGACTCTGTACTGGTACCTCATGTATATAGTCTCACTATTGTTATTTTACTGCTGCTCTTTAATTACTTGTTCCTTTTATTTGTTATTCTTATTTGTATTTTTAAACTGCATTGTTGGTTAGGTGCTTGTAAGCAAGCATTTCACTGTTGTATTCGGCGCATCTGACTCATAACATTTGATTTGATTTAATTTAGTATCGTCCCTGCCCTATACACAGACACACACACACACACACTCCCAATGAACACACACACACACACAAATACACAGTCTCATGTTTTATGGGGATGCTCTGTTCATCATGTCTTCTTTGATACATCAAAGCATTTTTTTGTGGGTGTGGATGTGGGGATATGGGTTAGAGAGTGCTGCTGGATCACACATTGCCCATTTTGCATCACACTGAGTTGTGTGTTTCAGGGAAAGGTGCAGTGCCTCCTGTTGAGGTTCAAATAGTGGACGTGTCCTCTGTGTATTCATTGGCCATCTGAATGGATGGTCCCAGCAGGGTTTTGTGACCGTAGCACATCTGAGAGAGTCATGCCTGCCCTTTCTGGGCCACGGGGAAACTAGGTCACTGGGCTGTCAGTTGTGGTAGTGCATGCATGCATGCGCACGTGTGTGTGTGTGTGTTTAAAGTTGTAAAATAGGGCTTTTACATAAGAGTGGGATGTGTTCGACAGATATGCAGTACCACTGTTGCAGAGATTCTCTCACACTGCAGTACAATGAGATAGACAGAGACTTGGTTGAGATCCCTAACAATGTCAGAAAGGCAGGCTCTTATTATCATAGTCAGTGTGCAGCGTGTAGAGAGAGTGGAGGAGATTAGATGCTTCTGGCCTTTTGAAGTATATTCTCCAGTCATTGTGTGATGGCAAACTCCATCATGTATTTGAGGCAGCACTGATAAGGGGCATCTGTTATAATTGCAGTGGCATTAAAAACCCTCGTGAGAAATAATATAAAACTATCTCCTCTCCTTGTTTAAATGAAAACGTTTCCCTCATTTCCAGTAAGTGTCATTAATGTGTGTTATTGTAAATCCAAAGAGGCCGGCATAACAATGAGCAGATAGTTATAGGAATGCGTTTCCAAATACCCTATATATACAAAAGTATGTGGACACCCCTTCAAATTAGTGGATTTGGCTATTTCAGCCACACCCATTGCTGACAGGTGTGTAAAATCAAGCACACAGCCATGCAATCTTCATAGACAAACATTGGCAGTAGAATGCTCTTACTGAAGAGCTCAGTGACTTTCAATGTGGCGCCATCATAGGATGCCACCTTTCCAACAAGTCAGTTTGTCAAATTTCTGCCCTGCTAGAGCTGCCCCAGTCAACTGTGCTGTTATTGTGAAGTGGAACGTCTAGGAACAACTATGGCCCGGCCGCGAAGTGGTAGGCCCCACAAGCTCACAGAACAGGACCACCGAGTGCTGAAGCGCATAGCGTGTAAAAATGGTCTGTCCTCGGTTGCAACACTCACTACTGAGTTCCAAACTGCCTCTGGAAGCAACTTCAGCACAGGAACCATTCATCGGAGCTTCATGAAATGGGTTTGGAGCAGTGGAAACGCGTTCTCTGGGGTGAAGAATCACGCCTCACCATCTGGCAGTCAGATGAACAAATCTGGGCTTGGCGGTTGCCAGGAGAACACTACCTGCCCCAATGCATAGTGCCAACTGTAGAGTTTGGTGGAGGAGGAATAATGGTCAGGTGCTGTTTTTCATGGTTTAAGCTAGGCCCCTTAGTTCCAGTGAAGGAAATCGTAACACTACAGCATACAATGACATTCTAGACAATTCTGTGCTTCCAACTTTGTTGCAACAGTTTGGGAAAGGCCCTTTCTTGTTTCAACATGACAATGCCCCCGTGCACAAAGCGAGGTCCATGCAGAACTGTTTTTTTTTTTTAGATTGTTGTGGAAGAACTTGACTGGCCTGCACAGAACCATGACCTCAACCCTATCGAACACCTTTAGGATGAATTGGAACACCGACTTCGTGCCAGGCCTAATCACCCAACATCAGTGCCCAACCTCACTAATGTTCCTGTGGCTGAATGGAAGCAAGTCCCCACAGCAATGTTCCAACATCTAGTGGAAAGCCTTTTCAGAAGAGTGGAGGCTGTTATAGCAGCAAACGGGGAACCAACTCCATATTAATGCCCATGATTTTGGAATGAGATGTTCGACGAGGAAGTGTGTACATTTGGTCATGTAGTGTATAACATGTAAAAGTCACAGTCGATAATCTGTCCGTTTTCATAGATCCCTTTTACACTTCAGCAACTATTTCACCAGAGTGGTTAAATAATTGTTGGTGTTTTGAGGGTTTGATTGGATAGTTTTTAATCTAACCCCTTGTTTTGTCTCATTTCTCACTTGTTTGGTAACTAACTATTTTTGAGTCAATTTAGTAATAGTCACTAGCCCTCTCTTGGAATGGGAGTTGAAGGAGAAGACTTGTCTCGGAGGATGTTGATATTAGTGCAGTGATCGACCTTCACGGTGTTAAAAACGGAGCAGGGCTCAAATTGCAGGGCTGGATGTCGAAGTGGTGCAACCATTTGATCTCCTGTGTTGGTGTGTGCTGCTCGGCTCTTTGAACTTCACTTT
This sequence comes from Oncorhynchus keta, assembly GCF_023373465.1. Lineage (NCBI taxonomy): Eukaryota > Metazoa > Chordata > Actinopteri > Salmoniformes > Salmonidae > Oncorhynchus > Oncorhynchus keta. Next base: position 12,106,426 of record NC_068445.1, on the reverse strand, counting down.
GGACTGTTGGCTTCTTATGATTGGCTGGGGTTGGGTGTCAGGATAGGGCTTCTCTATGAGTCCTGGCCTGGTGCGTTCACTCACAGTGGGGTGAACGGGGGCACAGGGAGAGGACCTCCCCCCACCCTCCAGGACCCAACGAGTGGGGTCAGGGTAACTGAACGTCCCCAGGGGCCCGAGGGGAGCACCATGACAGGATGTCCCTGAAGAGCTGTGGTGACAGGCATTTAGCCCTCAGATCCTGTTGCAGGGTGTTGTTGATGTGCAACAGAGCAGCGCCAGACCAAACACTGCAGACCTCACAGAGGTGTCTGAACATGCCCGGCCTGCCCTAGGACATGTACTCACTCCCCACTCATCCTACCATACTTACTTACTCTGGCCCTATACCTGACTTACTCTGGCCCCATACCTGCCTTACTTGGACCCTTTACCTGACTTACTTACTCTGGCTCCAAATCAAATCAAAGTGTATTTGGCACATGCGCTGAATACAACCTCGCCCCACACCTGACTTACTCATGCCCCACACCTGACTTACTCATGCCCCACACCTGACTTACTCATGCCCCACACCTGACTTACTCATGCCCCACACCTGACTTACTCTGGCCCTATACCTGAATTACTTCAGACCCCGCACCTGACTAACTCTTGCCCTACACCTGACTTACTCTGCCCTATACCTGCCTTATTCTGAGCCCATACCTGATCCACAGCATGCACACTTAACATCCCTTCTCCAAATGTGTATAGATATATACAGTGGGGCAAAAAAGTATTTAGTCAGCCACCAATTGTGCAAGTTCTCCCACTGAAAAAAATGAGAGAGGCCTGTAATTTTCATCATAGGTACACTTCGACTATGACAGACAAAATGAGATAAAAATCCAGAAAATCACATTGTAGGATTTCTACTGAATTTATTTGCAAATTATGGTGGAAAATAAGTATTTGGTCAATATCTAAAGTTTATCTCAATACATTGTTATATACCCTTTGTTGGCAATGACAGAGGTCAAACGTTTTCTGTATGTCTTCACAAGGTTTTCACACACTGTTGCTGGTATTTTGGCCCATTCCTCCATGCAGATCTCCTCTAGAGTAGTGATGTTTTGGGGCTGTTGCTGGGCAACACAGACTTTCAACTCCCTCCAAAGATTTTCTATGGGGTTGAGATCTAGAGACTGGCTAGGCCACTCCAGGACCTTGAAATGCTTCTTACAAAGCCACTCCTTCGTTGCCCGGGCTGTGTGTTTGGGATCATTGTCATGCTGAAAGACCCAGCCACGTTTCATCTTCAATGCCCTTGCTGATGGAAGGAGGTTTTCACTCAAAATCTCACGATACATGGCCCCATTCATTCTTTCCTTTACACGGATCAGTCGTCCTGGTCCCTTTGCAGAAAAACAGCCCCAAAGCATGATGTTTCCACCCCCATGCTTCACAGTAGGTATGGTGTTCTTTGGATGCAACTCAGCATTCTTTGTCCTCCAAGCACGACGAGTTGAGTTTTTACCAAAAAGTTATGTTTTGGTTTCATCTGACCAGATGACGTTCTCCCAATCTTCTTCTGGAACATCCAAATGCTCTCTAGCAAACTTGAGACGGGCCTGGACATGTACTGGCTAAAGCAGGGGGAAACGTCTGGCACTGGAGGATTTGAGTCCCTGGCGGCTTAGTGTGTTACTGATGGTAGGCTTTGTTACTTTGGTCCCAGCTCTCTGCAGGTCATTCACTAGGTCCCCCACGTTAGGTTCTGGGATTTTTGCTCACTGTTCTTGTGATCATTTTGACTCCACGGGGTGAGATCTTGCGTGGAGCCCCAGATCGAGGGAGATTATCAGTGGTCTTGTATGTCTTCCATTTCCTAATAATTGCTCCCACAGTTGATTTCTTCAAACCAAGCTGCTTACCTATTGCAGATTCAGTCTTCCCAGCCTGGTGCAGGTCTACAATTTTGTTTCTGGTGTCCTTTGACAGCTCTTTGGTCTTGGCCATAGTGGAGTTTGGAGTGTGACTGTTTGAGGTTGTGGACAGGTGTCTTTTATACTGATAACAAGTTCAAACAGGTGCCATTAATACAGGTAACGAGTGGAGGACAGAGGAGCCTCTTAAAGAAGAAGTTACAGGTCTGTGAAAGCCAGAAATCTTGCTTGTTTGTAGGTGACCAAATACTTATTTTCCACCATAATTTGCAAATAAATTCATTAAAAATCCTACAATGTGATTTTCTGGATTTTTTTTCTAATTTTGTCTGTCATAGTTGAAGTGTACCTATCATGACAATTACAGGCCTCTCTCATCTTTTTAAGTGGGAGAACTTGCACAATTGGTGGCTGACTAAATACTTTTTTCCCCCACTGTATATCTAACAGAGCTGAAAAGAACCAAACCAATATTTTTTACCCCTTCAGCAGCACACATTTAGTCACTGCATGGTTTACATCAGAATGGGAGGAGATATTCTGTCCGGGCTTGCTTCATGTGGTTGAGTCTTCCACTGTGCACATTTAGAGGCCCAAGAAAGGGAAGCCAACCCAACCAATGAAATACACATTCCCTTCACTTTTATGTTTGTAATGAGACGGTTGGTCATTGTGTGAAGTCTTTGTTGGTTCCTGGGGTTATTGTACTGCATTGTGTTACAGAGATCCTCCCCTCATGTAGCCTGTGAATTATTGAGATGGTTTGGGGAAGCCGGGTGGCTCAACATGAAGAGTATATTTTTAGCCTCTAGTCACTAACTGGAGGTCTGAGAAATAGGTCTTTAGGGGGGACACTCCCTTTTCTCTCTGTTCTCTCTTCCATACTCACCCCCACTCTTTTATTTTCTTCCAACCCCTCCCATTCTTTTCCTAGCCCTACTCTCATCTCCTCTGGCTTTCTTTCTTTCTTTCTCCCTCTTCTCTTTTCCACATCTTTTTACAACTGTTATTTGTTTCACATGAGAGGGGAAAATGAAATAAGTAGTGTTCTGATATCAGAAATATAAATACATCTTGTGATGAAATAGTATACTTCATGGTTCAAGGTTTATGTGGTCTATAATGGTTCAAGGTTTATATGAAATATTTCAACACATGGCACGAGGGTGCAGTGAGATGGACGATACTTTTCTCGTCAATCATCTTGGGAAAAAAACGTATACTTAAAAACGGAAAATCAACCAGTCCCCCGTCGTTAACACAATAGAAAGGTCAAATGCTTCATTATCTAAATGTTGAAAGTGCGTCGGCGACGGAGAGAAACAAGATGGTGCAGTTTGAGGCGGAGAGCGATGCGGGTGCTAGAGATGGGGGTATGAGCAGGTCCGCCTGGGCAGGGGGGATGTTGTGGATGTGTGTGTGCGTCTGTACGTTGTCATTTGTATAATAATCATAAAAAAAATGAATATTTAAAATTTGAAAACCTTTAATCGTCTCTACTCATGGATACAGAATGTTAGCATCATGAGGAGTCTGCCTATTCTGCCTGTGCCTCTTTGTATGGAAGAGGAGCTGTTGCACTTACAATGCAAATGTTCACAAGAGGCCATTGGAATAATTAATTGATGCTTTGATATGCGATAATGGAAGTAGTTAGGAATAATTTATATGACAAATATGTTTTGCGTGTCTTCACCATCCATATAGTCACACTCCTCACTACTTCTTGCCTCTCTCTCTCTCTCTCTCTCTCTCTCTCTCTCTCTCTCTCTCTCTCTCTCTCTCTCTCTCTCTCTCCCCCTCTCTCTCTCTCTCTCTCTCTCTCTCTCTCGTGTGGCTGAACAGGGCCCATTTATAATACAGCTCCTTCCATAATTCATCCATTCCACTCAATACTCCCCCAATCCCTTATTTTCCACTTTGATGCAAATTTGTATAAATTCTGTGTCCCACCGACAAAAACAGAATAAACCAAACAAGCATAAAGAAGAGGAGAGAGGAAGTCGGTGCAGTCAGCATTCATTTCCATAGCCCTGTCTCTGTGATTTGATGCTCTGTGACATATTGAGTCTAATTTGTAGCCTAAAGAACTAAACAGCTATGGCCTATTTTGTTGTTCTGTGTTCGGGTGGGTGATGTCACCATTCCTGCCTTTTTAAGGCTGACCTGTCTCCAGTGGTTAGTGTGAGGATGTCAGTACTATTTCTCTGGACCACTAATAGAGGGTTAAGGGGCAGCAAGCCTTAGTAAGGTGGTCAAGCAGAGATCATAGGCTCAGTCATTATAACAGTCTACTGTCTCTGCTCAGCCTCTTTGTCATACCATTCACCTTTCTCTTGGGTCGTTCCATGTCATTTCAGCAAGCCATGACACCCACCCTTTCAGATTTTTATAAAATGGTTGTGTTAGGCGTGTATATGGGAGGCGAAGTCAAGTGCAAGAGAGCGGATTATAGTAAACAGGCGCACTTTAATACCGGTCAACAACGACAGCACATAAAACATACCGTGCCAAAAACACGGTACATAACAAAAGTGCAGCGCCTGACAAATATCCACATAACAAAAAACAATTACACACCAAGACATGAAGGGGAACAGAGGACTAAATACATGCAATGTGATTATGGGATGAAAACCAGGTGTGTATGAAACAAGACAAAACAAATTAGTATATGAGAAACGGAGCGGCGATGGCTAGAAAGCCGGTGACGTCGATCGCGGAAAGCCGCCCGAAAAAGGAGACGAGCCGACTTCGGTGGAAGTCGTGACAGATTGCTGCAGTTTGAAACAGATAAGATAAGCATTCCTGCAACATTATTTTGTGGAAATAGAATTTGATGTCTGAGAAATTAAGTTTGTTGATTAGACCCAAATTTGCCCTTATAATTTATAGGATTCATATAATATTCAATAAATAAAAATGTCAAAAGTCAATTTCAACCCGACAACCAATATACAGTATACGTTCTCTATGTCTGACAAGTAATATGGCGCTGCAGCTTGGAGTATTGTTTCTTCATACTATGAAATGTATTCCCAGGGAATTTGGTGATGGTTAATTTCACCAATTCAAATAAATTAGTCAATTAAGTTGTTAGGTTTATGTGTCACGGCTGTTGAAGGAAGAGGTCCAAGGTGCAGCGTGGTGAGCGTACATGGTCTTTTTATTAGACAAGACGGCGAGCAAAACAATAAACACTACAAACCAAACCGTGAAGCTAAAGGCTATGTGCCATAAACAAAGTCAACTTCCCACAAAGACAGATGGGGAAAGGGCTACCTACGTATGGTTCTCAATCAGAGACAATGATAGACAGCTGTCCCTGATTGAAAACCCTACCTGGCCAAAACATAGAAATACAAATAATAGAACATAGAATACCCACCCCAAATCACACCCTGACCAAACCAAAAAGAGACATTAAAAGGATCTCTAAGGTCAGGGCATGACAGTACCCCCAAAGGTGCGGGTGGGCACCTATCCGCGGTGGCGGCTCAGGTGCGGGACGCAGATCCCGCTCCCCCACTGGCTCACCCCACTTTTGGTGGCACCTCTGGTGCGGGGTCCCTCGTCGCCAACCCCGGACTGGGCACCCTCGTTGCGGGCCCCGGACTGGAGACCGTCTCTGGAGGCTCCAGACTGGAGACCGTAGCTGGAGGCTCCGGACTGAAGGACGTCTCTGGAGGCTCTGGACTGGAGGACGTCTCTGGAGGCTCTGGACTGGAGGACGTCTCTGGGGGCTCCGGACTGGAGGACGTCTCTGGAGGCTCCAGACTGGCCCGTGGAGCAGGCACCGGACTCACCAGGCTGGGGAGACCTACTGGAGGCCTGGTCCGTGGAGGAGGCACAGGATAGACCGGGCTGTGGGGGAGCACTGGAGATCTAGTGCGTAGCCTTGGCACCACTCTTCCAGGCTGAATGCCCACTCTAGTCCGGCACCTCCAGAGCGCAGGCACAGGTCGAACCGGGCTGTGGGGGAGCACTGGAGCTCTGGTGCTTAGCACTTGCACCGCTCCTCTTGAGATCCTCACAATCTCTGTCAGGTTGGATGTGGAGCTTTGCTGCACAGCTATTTTCAGGTCTCTTCAGAGATGTTAGATCGGGTTCAAGTCTTGGCTCTGGCTGGGCCTCTCAAGGATATTCAAAGACCACTCCAAAGCCACTCCTGCATTGTCTTGGCTGTGTCCTTAGGGTTGTTGTCCTGTTGGAAGGGGAATTTTCACCCCAGTCTGAGGTCTTGCGTGCTCTGTAACAGGATTTCATCAAGGATCTCTCTGTACTTTGCTCCGTTCATCTTTCTCTCGATCCTGACTAGTCTCCCAGTCCCTGCTCTGAAAAACATCCCCACAGCATGACAATACCACCACCATGCTTCACCGTAGGGATGGTGCCAGGTTTCCTCCAGACTCATGGTCTGAGAGTCTTAAGGTGCCTTTTGGCAAACTTCAAGTGGGCTGTCATGTGCCTTTTACTGAGGAGTGGCTTCCGTCTGGCCACTCTACCATAAAGGCCTGATTGGTTGAGTGCTGCAGAGATGGTTGTACTTTTGGAAGATTCTCCCATCTCCACAGAGAAACTCTGGAGCTCTGTCAGAGTGACCATCGGGTTCTTGGTCATCTCCCTGACCAAGGCCCTTCTCCCCCGATTGCTCAGTTTGGCCGGGTGGCCAACTCTAGGAAGAGTCTTGGTGGTTCCAAACTTCTTCCATTGAAGAATGATTGAGGTCACTGTGTTCTTGGGGACCTTCAAATCTACATACATCTTTTGGTACCCTTCCCCAGATCTGGGCCTCGACACAATTCTGTCTCGGAGTTCTACAGACAATTCCTTCGTCCTCATGGCTTGGTTTTTGCTCTGACATAAACTGTCAACTGTGGGACCTTATATAGACAGGGAAAGGGTCAGTTGGGGAAAGGGAAAGGGCCTAGTCAGTTGTACAACGGAATGCATTCAACTGAAATGTGTCTTCCTACAGGTGTGTGCCTTTCCAAATCCTGTCCAATCAATCGAATTTACCACAGGTGGACCCCAATCAAGTTGTAGAAACATCTCAAGGATGATAAAATGGAAATAGGATGCACCTGAGTCTCATAGCAAAGGGTCTGAATACTTATGTAAAGAAGATATTTTAAATTTTTATTTTGTATACATTTGTGAAAATGTCTAAAAAAACATTTTTGCTTTGTCATTATGGGGTATTGTGTGTAGATCGATGAAGGGGGAAAAAAACAAAAGCATGGCCTGTACCTTTTTCATAGTAAATTACTCTATACACTGTCTTTCCTGTGTAATATTTCCCTCTGATCCCCTGTAGTCTGTGTTCATGGGATCTAAGTTTTCGATAAGTCTCCATTGGAACATGTAAGAGCAAAAACACATATTACTCATTTGTGCTTTCGAGTTTCCTGAATGTTCCAAGACATAGCATACCTGCATACCTGTGCTCTCAGACTGTACAGGCCCAGCCTGTCTGCCCAAGAGGCCGGGTGGTACGCTGTGAGTGACAGCTAGACACAACATGGCCCATCAGCTGGGATTGGGGGCCAGAAGATGCTTGACTGAATATTAATGAAAATGAATATGGGTCTTGGCAAGAAAGATTGCAGATTTTTGTGAAGCTATGAAAAAGGCAGAGTGATTCTTTCTATTTGAGTTGAATGGTGTTGATACTAATTACTGTGTGTTAATATGTGTTCTGTTTCTCTGTTTGTTTTACAGATGGAATGAATGACAGCAATCTTGGTAAGTGGCACAAACACTTTGTTTATAATTTAATCTATTTTCACAAGGAATCATCCTGAACCTCCATTCTAACCATGTTCAGTCACTGAACACAGTGGAAGTATATGATAATGATAATATCCGCATTAGCAAATGCCAGGATTCATGTTCTGCAACTCTTCAGATAAAGCTCCCATCTGGTAAAGTAAACCCCAGCATAGTTTCTCTCTCAGTGAGTCAGAGCAAACAGCAGGTCAGGTCAGCTCAGGTCAGATCAGATCAGGTCAGGTCAGCTCAGGACAGGTCAGCTCAGGACAGGTGTTGCTGTCTCTCAGGTCATTGTGTAACTCAGTCAGTCAGTTCACTTCAGACAGTTAGGTAGGTTTTTAGATTTTTTTATGTGCCTGTAAAGTTGAGTCTGTCTGATTATCACAGTAATACAGACTTGGGGATAGCCTACCAACCAGGCATGGAGGTTTTTTACAATCCTCCCTTCCACATGCTGCACACAGGAATGTGACTGGGTCTGGGACGTCCAGTCAGGGGTGTGTCACCACCAAGGAGAGGGGTGGGGGTGGGGGGCTGGGAGGGGAGGGGACTGAAAACAGATGGACCATCCTGGCTTGGATGAAGCCTGTGCCCATGCCCACCTGATTAGAGGTATTTTCCAGCCAGCCAGGGTGTAATGACAGAATTGTGTTGTTGTCCCTTCCTGCTGCCACCGGCTGGACTAATAGTCATGTTAGCCTGGGGCAGTGTGTCATTAGCTCCCCACCCATATCCCAAATAAGAGGCAGGAGCTCTGTCATTTCACAGCTAAATCACAGGGCTCTCTGGAGATCACAGCAACTCTAAAGCCCTTGTGCAGGCGCCTACCCCTCACTCAATATGTAGAGCTTATACATACTGTATCAACACGGAGACATGACTGTGACATTGATGAAACAGAGGCGAACAGACCTCAATGAGGAAAAACTGTGATATTTGCTGATATAGGCCTGCTGTGGTCATTTCATCTAACTGCTATTGGGAAAATATATTGCTAATAATATTCTAATAATTCTAAGATGATTCATGGTTATCATCACATAGATGATTAACAGGCTAGCGTAGCGTAGCATCCATCAGAGCTCCCACTAATCTGCTGTGATTAGCCTAAGCCCTCTACGCCAGGCGAGGGAAGGAAGGACTGAGTGATGAGAAACTTTTCTCTGCTCAGAGTTTTGCTTATTTGTCTGGAATTGCTTGTCAAACTGGTAATTACACTGCCATTGGTTTGGATCCTCCCTATGGTGCAAAACTGTCCTCACAAGAGCCGCAGACATGCAGGGTTATTTTAATGTCGTGCACAGGCTATGTCATAGAAAAAGCTGTATGGTCTCCTGGTATTGGCACAGTAAAAATGAATATGCAGTTTACAAAAACATAAATAATGTTTTAACAAACATTTTACTCCATATTGATCTACTTTTATATAATTTTATGTGTTCTCCCTGTAGGCTTCATAGGACGATTTAAATAGATCGCTCGTTCGTTCTTCCAATATTTGCTTGATTTTATTACTTTAGTTAAAGGGCCATGCTACGGTTGGTGACCATCTAATAATAATCCAGGCTCAATTATACAATATACATGACATTATTTTAGGTCAAGAACATGACCTCCTCCGTTAGGATTCGTGTCTGCTTAACTTTGCCCTTTAGTGTGCTGTGTTGTGTAAGGGCCACAGCATGAATAATGTTGGTATTTGCGAGGCAGGCTGTGCTGAGTGGAGAGCTAACTGGAGCAGGAGAATGGCGCTGTTCGGCGAGGTTCACGGCTGTTATTCCTACAGGCGATGAGCGTGAAAGGAACTAATGCCATCTGACAGTTCTGGAGCGGAAAAGGAGGAGAGGGAGAGAGGAGGGGAGAGGGGGTATGAGAAGAGGTAGATGGGGGATGATGGAGAGGGGGAGGGAGGAGAATACATGGGGGGGGTTGTTGGATGAGGCAGACAGGGAAAGAGGGGATGAGCTAGATATGGAGGAAGCAAGGATGAGCAAGATGGGGGAAGAGAGGGAATGAGCTAGAGAGGGGAGATGGAGCAGCAATGAACTTAGATAGTGTAGGCGCCTCCACTGTTCACCACCACAAATAATGTAATATGGGCTCTGTAGATGTTATCAAGACACATGAAAAGTAGACAGGAAGAAGACGGTTTGAAATGCCCGAGGCAAAACTCTGACATTTTATCACACAGTCAGGCAAATCCAGTGTGGGTAGTATGTGTGATTTAGCTGGGGACAGATTGGCTACTAGCCTGTCATTCTGAAATTGAGCCTCTAACAGGATTCTTATGATAAGTCCTCAGGGGGGGTTCAGTCTAGAATATTTCTAACAGAGGTGAACCCGATCATTTCACAGGATGCTGGGATCACTCTTAGGGCTGGAAGATGGAGAGAAAGTGGACAGGAACATGAGGGATAGATTGACTGAGAAAAGAGGGTCAAGGCGGCTAGCTAATGAGGATTATAGAGATAGAGAAAGGGGACATGGCAAGTGAGGGAGGGGGAGACAGAGAAAGGGGAAATGGTGGAAGGTGAGAGAAGGATAGACAGCGAGAGGAGAGGGACAGGGACGCACGCGCGGGAGGATCACACTGTAATTTGGCAGGCTCCAGGCCCACTCAGTCTACAGCCGGCTCCTTTTGAAGGAGGAGTAGCAGACAGGGATCTGCACCCTGCTGTCTGTGAAACCTGTCATTATCATGTTGGCTGAGAGAAGAAAAAAAATGGCTTGATGTCTCATCCTTAAAAACACACAAACCCCTCTGCTCCTAAATACCGGACAGCCCAGACGCTTGATGTCAAGGCTACCTCTGTGTTTTAGTAGCTTTACTTATAAAACACAGTGTTTTAGGCCTAACCCTATTGAATGTGGTGTAGGTTAGGGGCAATACTAGTCCACTCTGGTTTAAAATGTAGAAATGGAGCCATCAGACGATTTGTTTGTCTATCACATGGGGCGGCAGGGTAGCCTAGTGGTTAGTGTTGGACTAGTAACCAGAAGGTTGCAAGTTCAAACCCCTGTGCTGACAAGTTACAAATCTGTCATTCTGCCCCTGAACAGGCAGTTAACCCACTGTTCCTAGGCCATCATTGAAAATAAGAATTAGTTCTTAACTGACTTGCCTAGTTAAATAAAGGTAAAAATAAACATTTTTATAAACATCATAGCTTTCGCCTAGTTTTACCAAGGAAGTTCCAAAGATGTTTTGTTTCAAAACCACACATTTAGTGAGGTGTTATTACTAGTCTTATAGTAGTAGATCTTCAGGTTAGGGATACGACTATAGTGATTCCCTAAAATAGAGACAGCAACGCTCGTCTCTGAAATAAGCAGGGTGTGTTGTTTGATCCCAGGCTTATGGTAAAAGCCAGACTAAAACCCTCAAACACTCCGTCTGTGAGCTGGCCTCATACCCGTTCATCATCTGTCTATCTAGCACGGTATACCTGTCTGTTGTAGGTGACCATAGGTGGAAGAGATTGTATATCGGTGGTGCCTATGCGTGTCTTTGTTTGTAAAAGAGCGAATTGATTCACGTTGGCGTTAGCTATCTCTTGGTCCCCTGGGCGAGTGGACTTGAGAGGGTTTACTATTATCTGTTGTCTCCCTCTGCTGGAGAATCCTCTGAAGTCTGGTCATGTTGGGGCTGTAGACCCCAAACTGGGTTCTCTGCAGCACTAAACGGCCCTCCCCTCTCCTCCTCTGCTTACGAAATATAACAATGTTTTATTTGTATACTGGGTTAAGGATTACCACCTAAATACTGTCAAATAGAGCTTTTGTTTCCCACATTGTAGAAAGCTAGTGGTATAGATATTTGAAAAATATAGTTGTTCTTTTTGGGGTTATTTAATATGCACTCTCAGTAACCAGTGATGTTTTTACACATCTATCCCCACATAGCTATAGGCATATGGATTTTCGTCTTTGAGAAACAGGTTGCTAATTGTTGACGTACTGTGCGTTTTAGTTACCGTAACAGGATATGAATGTCTCTCACTCAGTACTGTTCAGTATTGCAGTGTACCCAAAGCCAGGATGTTACCACTTTACTTGCGTTAGCTAGAATTACACTGATAAATAATGTGCGAGTTTCACCACCCTGGACTGACTGCCAGCTGGAGACTGTGGAATGTGTGTGTCTGTGTGTGTCTGTGTGTGTCTCTCTCTCCACAAGGCAAGCCTTCTACTGTATGTTCTATGAGGGCCCAGCTGGCTAGGAAGTTAGGGGTAGTGTATCTTCATCCAGTACTTGTGTGACACCAAATGGTTGTGTCCTGTGACTTTACAGGTAGAAACAGAGAAAGAGTTACAGTATGTTGGCAGTGGTGTATGAACTCACAAAGTCCTGTTTTGTCAAATGCCCTGTGTTCTGTCATTGGTTTGATATTTTTTCTTGGGATGAAAAACAGAATATATTGGAGATATTAGCATAAATAAGTCTTGTCAAATGGATCACAAATGGATTCTAAAGATTCTCTGTTTTTACTGTTCAGTCACGTTGACACCGGCCAGTTCAGTTTTACAGTGTCTTCATGTAAGATACTGTAAATCTTCATGTAAGATACTGTAAATCGTCATGTAAGATACTGTAAATCGTCATGTAAGACACTGTAAATCGTCATGTAAGACACTGTAAATCTTCATGTAAGACACTGTAAATCTTCATGTAAGACACTGTAAATCGTCATGTAAGACACTGTAAATCTTCATGTAAGATACTGTAAATCGTCATGTAAGACACTGTAAATCTTCATGTAAGATACTGTAAATCTTCATGTAAGATACTGTAAATCTTCATGTAAGATACTGTAAATCGTCATGTAAGACACTGTAAATGTCATGTAAGACACTGTAAATCGTCATGTAAGACACTGTAAATCTTCATGTAAGACACTGTAAATCTTCATGTAAGATACTGTAAATCTTCATGTAAGATACTGTAAATCGTCATGTAAGACACTGTAAATCGTCATGTAAGACACTGTAAATCTTCATGTAAGACACTGTAAATCGTCATGTAAGACACTGTAAATCTTCATGTAAGACACTGCAAAAGTTCAGTGACTTTTTCCACATTTTGTTGTGTTACAGCCTGAATTTCAAATGGATTAAATTGAGATTTTGTGTCACTCGCCTACACACAATACCCCATAATGTCAAAGTGGAATTATGTTTTTAGACATTTTAACAAATTAATAAAAAATGAACGCTGAAATGTATTGCGTCAATAAATATTCTACTTTTTTTATTGCAAGCCTAAATAGGTTCAGGAGTAAAATGTACTTAATAAGTTGCATGGACTCAATAGTTAGTGTTTGAGATGATTTTTTAATGACTACTTAATCTCTGTACAAGTATATACAAGTATCTGTAAGGTCTGTAAGGTCTGAATTTCAAGCACAGATTCAACCAGAAAGATTGGGGAGGTTTTCCAATGCCTCGTAAAGAAGGGCACCTATTGGTAGATGGGTCAAAAAATAGAAGCAGACATTGAATATCCCTTTGAGCATGATGAAGTTATTAATTACACCCTGGATGGTGTATCAATTACACCCAGTCACTACAAAGATACAGGCCTCCTTCTTAACCTCTTGAAGCTAGGGAGCACTAAGTCACCAGCAATTTTAATTCTGTGTCGTTAACACACCTGATGCCCAACTTCTATCATGTCTCCTTCACCACTAGGGGCGATAGAGTCCTAGACCATTGTTACTCTACCCCACAAGCAAGCATACAAGGCCCTCCCTCGTCCACCTTCCGGAAAATGAGATCATGACTCCGTACTCCTGCTTCCTGTTTACAAGCAGAAGCTCAAACAAGAAGTACCCGTGACTCTCTCTGTTGAGAACTGGTCATCAGAATCAGAGATCATGCTACAGGACTGCTTTGCTAGCACTGATTGGAACATGTTCCAAGACTCCGCCGATAACATAGACTAGTTAACCACCTCCGTCACTGGCTTCATAAGGAAATTCATCGGCGACATTGTTCCCACAGTGAAGGTTTGCTGCTTCCCCAATCAAAAGCCCTGGATTAACAGAGGTTGGCGCTAAACTTAAGCACAGTGCTACCGCACTCAGGGCTATCGCAGACAACCCTGAGGCTACGGCTGAGGACAGGAACAAGTACAAGAAGTTCCACCACGACCTCTGCGGAGTCATCAAATTAGAAAAAAGACAATATAGGAATATATTGAAATCATATTACACATGCTCCAAAACGTGGCAGGGCAGTCCATTATGGATTACAAAGGAAGACCCAGCCATGATCTGCCCAATGCTGCCTCTCTACCAGACCAACTTAACGTATTATATGCACGCTTCGACAATAACAACACCATACCGTGCGTGAGGGCCCTCACCGAACCAAAGGACTGGATGATCTCGCTCTCTGAGGCCAACGTGTGTAAGGTCTTTAATCAGGTCAACACTCGCAAGGCCGTGAGGCCGGACGGAATTCCAGGGCGTGTTTTCAGAGTATGCGCAGATCATCTGGCAGTCATTTTCAACCTCTCCTTGTCCCAGTCTGTAATCCCCACATGTTTTAAGATGACCACCATCATTCCTGTTCCCAAGAACTCTAAGGCTTCATGCCACATTGACTACCGCCCTGGAGCACTCGCATCTGTATTCATGAAGTGCTTTGAGAGGCTGGTTATGGCACACATTAACTCCATCATCCCAGACACCCTACACCCACTCCAATTTGCATTCCGCCCCACAGATCCATAGAAAAAAACGCAATCTCAATTGCACTCCACACTGCCCTCCAAACCTGTATAAGAGGAATACCTATGTGAAAATGTTGTTCATTGACTATAGCTCAGGGTTCAACACCATAGTGCCCTCCAAGCTCATCACTAAGCACAGGACCCTGGGACTGAACACCTCCCTCTGCAACTGGATCCTGGACTTCCTGACGAGCCGACCCCAGGTAGTGAGGGTATGCAACATCCTCTCCCCCACACTGACCCTCCACACGGGGGCCCCACAGGGTTGTGTGTTTAGTCCCCTCCTGTTCACCCACTGCTGTGGGCCATGCACGAATCTAACACAATCATCAAGTTTGCTGACGAAACGACAGTAGTAGTCCTGATCACCTGCGATGATGAGACAGGTCAGTGACCTGGCAGTGTGGTGGCGGGACAACAACCTCTCCCTTAACGTCAGTAAGACCAACGATCTGAATGTGGACTATATGAAATTGGGGGGCGAGCACACCCCCATCCACATCGACGGGGCTGCAGTGGAGTGGGTCGAGAGCTTCAAGTTCCTCATTGTCCACATCACTTAAAATGGTCCTCACACACACACACACACACACACAGTCGTGTAGAAGTCAGGAGGTTGAAAAAGTTTGGCATGGGCCATCAAATCCTTAAAATGTTCTACAGCTGCACCATTGAGAGCTTCTTGACTGGCTGCATCACTGATTGGTATGGCAACAGCACCACCCTCGATTACATGGTGCTACAGAGGGTGGTGCAGACAGCCCAGTACATCCCTGGGGACGAGCTACCTGCCACCCAGGACCTTTATATCAGGTGGTGTGATAGGAATTCCCTGAAAATCATTAAAGACTCTATCCACCCAAGCCATAGACTGTTCTCTCTGCTTCCGCACGGCAAGAGCTACCGGTGCATCAGTTCTGACACCAACAGGCTCCTGACCAGTTTCTATGCTAAGACTGCTAAATGCACAATTGCAAGCGGCTGGAGTGGTATGAAGCTCGCCACCGTTGGACTCTGGAGCAGTGGAAATGCATTCTCTGGAGTGATGCTTCACGCTTCACCATCTGGCAGTCCAACAGACTAATATTTGTTTGGCAGATGCCAGGAGAATGCTACCTGCCCCAATGCATAGTGCCAACTGTAAAGTTTGGTGGAGGAGGAATAATGGTCTGGGTCTCTTTTTCATCATTCAGGCTAGGCCCCTTAGTTCCAGTGAAGAGAAATCTTAATGCTACAGCATACAATGATATTCTAGATGATTCTGTGCTTCCAACTTTGTGGCAATAGTTTGGGGAAGGCCCTTTCCTGTTTCAGCATGACAATTCCACCATGCACAAAGCGTGGTCTGTACAGAAATGTCTTTTTGAGATCGGTGTGGAAGAACTTGACTGGCCTGCACAGAGCCCTGACTTCAACCTCATCGAACACCTTTAGGATGAATTGGATCGCCGACTTCATGCCAGGCCTAATCACCCAACATCAGTGCCCGACCTCACTAACACTCTTGTGGCTGAATGGAAGCAATTCCCTGCAGCAATATTCCAACATCTAGTGGAAAGCCTTCCCAGAAGAGTGGCGGCTGTTATAGCATCAATGGGGGGACCAACTCCATATTGATGTCCATGATTTTGGAATGAGATGTTCGATGAGCAGGTGTCCACATACTTTTGGCCATGTGGTGCATCTACCTCTGTCATGCACATTGTGAATAAGGTATTGGAACTGACCCTGTATATTGCTTTTTACTTTCTCGTGTTCTTCTTATTTCTTATTTTTATTTATCGTGTTTTTGTTCTACCTCATGTAATTTTTTTGTACTACAAAAAGGCATTTCACTGGACTTGTGCATGTGACATTAAAACTGGAAACTAATCTTTGGGGGTGGACGTGACCCCGGAGCCTGTTGGAGAGTGAGGACAGCACTCATTAAGGCAAGCTCACTTCACACCCCTATCCTTCACCATCTATCTTACTGACTCACAATTTATATCACCATTATGCTGTATGCCATTGCTTAGAGAAGAAACATATTTGTTGTGTGTTTTAAAAGAGAGAGATTAACTGTAGATGTGTTTGCGGTGTAGAGTGGGTTATGTCTCATTGGTTGTGTCAACTTGCT
Source organism: Oncorhynchus keta (assembly GCF_023373465.1). Lineage (NCBI taxonomy): Eukaryota > Metazoa > Chordata > Actinopteri > Salmoniformes > Salmonidae > Oncorhynchus > Oncorhynchus keta. The sequence continues at coordinate 12,089,874 of NC_068445.1, read as the reverse complement.
CTATTAAAATGGGCTGTGACTTTTTGTGATACAGAATCTATAGTCTTCTCCATATGAATGTGGTTTGAAGTTGTGAATATTTTACATTGGGTGTTTATGGTTTATGTGTAGATGTATGGGTTATTGAGAAAGAAAAGGGGGTATGTCTATTCCTGTTATACAGGATAGTCATTGCCTCCCAACTCAAAAGGAATTTGCCAGTATGCTTGGCCAAACAGGAAAGGGAGGGGGAGGGGAGGGAGGAGCAATAAACTAAATACTACCCTTTGTTACTCTGTTTAGGGAAATGCAACAAAACGAACAATAAGCTCTTTCCAATTGACATTTGATTCAATTAACTTTTCAGAAAACAGCTTTACATGATCACTGTTGTTGTGTCCTGGCCTTTGTCTAGTGGGATCACCCCTAATGAATACACTTCTCATATATGTCTTGTGGTTATTTCTATTCATCTTCTTAGATAAAGTTGTGAACATTCCCTCAAACATTTGAATAGTTTTTAAGAAATAAGCACAAAAATGACACAAGTAGTCAACTGGGATTCAACTGATGTTTTGTGACAGAAAGCGCTGATGTCCCCCAGCCAGTGTTCTCTCTCTGTGTGCTCAGCCTGTTGTGCAAGAGCAGACAGTGGGCCACATATATAACCTCCCTCATTGTTTAACCAGATAAAGCAGGGCTGTTTGGGATTTAGATTAGCAGCGATACAGGGAACAGAAGCCATAAAGCAGGCCTGGGACATCCATGAGACATGTGGAGATAGCCTCTACCTGACCTGTTGAAGAACAGTCATAATGCCTCTCCACATCGCCCTAATAACTAGCCAAGTAAATTGCAGGCAACATTATCCCCGCTGTCTCCTGTGACTTCAAAGTTAAAGGCAAAATTTCTGATTATGCTGTTCATCTTCACCGTGTGCAGTGGGGGGGGGGGTGTGAAGGTACTAAGGTCAAGGGTGACATATGGCCAGTTCCCATGGCCGAGCTCCCCAGAAGTACAGATTTGCCAAAAACATACAGTATGGCATCTGCCTGTGCCAAGTATATCCTATTAAAGTGTAGAATGGTGCATTGACGGCATGACTAACAATCTACGTATTTCTAGCATATGAAATCAAAGTGCAATAACACAAACAACCAACATTTGACCTAATAGCAGTTGTGAGTAGTGCATATAAACATAGATTTAATATACAGTAAAGTCCCTGTGGAGTATCCTTGACATAGTGACATATGGCGTGAGACTCTTTAGGGTATTACTGTATAGTAATCTTGGACACGGCGAGACTTGTCTTTGGCTATTACACTACTAGAGCAGGTCTGTTGATGGATCAGCAATCTGCCAGATTACCAATGGTGTAAAGTGCTTAATTAAGAAGACATTAAAGTACTAACCCTAACCCTAACATGGGTTTCTCATGTTTTCTCATGGGTTTCTCATGCTTTCTCATGGGTTTCTCATGTTTTCTCATGGGTTCTCAAAGGTTTCTCATGTTTTTTCATGTTTCTCATGGTTTCTTCATGTTTTGTCATGGTTTCAGTTTCTTGTTTTTCTTTGTGCCTTTTGTAAATGAGCAATGAGGTGTCACCATTAGATTGAGGTTATTTTTCTCGTCGTGTTTTTCAGTGGGGCGGCAGCGTAGCCTAGTGGTTAGAGCGTTGGACTAGTAACCGGAAGGTTGCAAGTTCACACCCCTGAGCTGACAAATCTGTCGTTCTGCCCCTGAACAGGCAGTTAACCCACTGTTCCTAGGCCGTCATTGAAAATAAGAATTTGTTCTTAACTGATCTTGCCTAGTTAAATAAAGGTAAAATAAAACTACTTAAGTCATTTTTTGGGGTATCTGTACTTTGCTATTTATATTTTTGACAACTTTTACTTCACTACGTTCCTAAAGAGAATATTGTACTTTTTACTCCATACATTTTCAAATGTTACATTTTGAGTGCTTAGCAGGACAGGACAATAGTCAAATTCACAGACTTATCAAGATAACTCGTGGTCATCCCTACTGCCTCTGGCTTGGCGGACTCACTAAGCACAAATGCATCTTTTGTAAATAATCTCTGAGTGTTTGACTATCAGTACATTTTAAAAACAAGAAAATGGCGCTGTCTGCTTTGCTTAATATAAGGAATTTTAAGTGATTTTTACTTTTGATACTTGAGTATATTTTAGCAATTACATTTACTTTTGATACTAAAGTATATTTAAAACCAAATACTTTTAGACTTTTACTCAAGTAGTATTTTACTAGCTGACTTTCACTTTTACTTGAGTAACTTTCCACTAAGGTATCTTTACTTTTACTCAAGTATAACAATTGTATACTTTTTCCACCACTGTATATTATTACTACGACTGATTTCAAGTTTGAAGTTTTAATGTCACATGCACAGGTACAGTGAAATTCCTTGCAATCTCTAAACCCAACAATGCAGTAATCAATAACAATGTAATATAAAACATAAGGTAGAACTAAAACACACAAGAAATACAAATAATAAATAGGAAGAACACGAGAAAGTAAGTAAGCATACTATATACAGAGTCAGTCTGTTCCAGTACCATATTTACAATGTGCAGGGATCCTGGAGTGATGGAGATAGATATGGTGACTGGGAATCGAGATATATGATGAACCGAGTAGCAGCAGCGTATATGATGACTGTATGTGAGTGGTTGTGCTTGTGTGTAGAGTCAGTGTCAATGTATGTGCGTATAATGTGTGTGTGTGAGCAAGTGATGAACTGAGTGTTTGTGTGCGTGAGTGAGTGTGCATAAAGATCAAATAAAATACAAGGGTCAACCCAGATAGTCAGTGTAGCCATTTTGTTAGCTATTTAGCAGACTTCTGGCTTTGGGGATAGAAGCTGTTCGGGAGCCTGTTGGTAACAGAATTGATGCATCGGTGCCGACTGCTTTGCTTGATGTAAGGAATTTTATACAGGCGGGTGAAGGCAGTGTGGAGTGCAATTGAAATTGCGACATCTATGAATCTGTTGGGGTGGTATGCAAATTGGAGTGGGTCTAGGGGGGCTGGGATGATGGAGTTGATGTGTGCCACAACCAGCCTCTCAAAGCACTTAATAATTACGGCTTAATAATTACAGATGTGAGTGCTAGAGGGTGGTAGATGGTGATCTTAAAAGATGTGGGGATTACAGACAGGGTCAAGGAGAGGTTGAAAGTTACAGTGATTGTGCCTGCTAGCTGTTCTGCGCATGCTCTGAGAACGAGCCCTGGAAGACCGTCGGGCTTTGCGGCTGTTGACCTGATTAAAGACCGTACTCATATCGGCCTCACAGGGCGGGAACACCCAGTCTTCTGGGTCGGTGGCGGCCCTCACACCCAGCACAGTGTTGTTATTGTTGAAGCGTGCATAAATGCATTGATTTCGTCTGGTAGAGAGGCGTCATTGGGCAGATCACGGCTGGGTCTTCCTTTGTAATCGGTAATAGACCGTAGCCCCTGCCACATGCGGTGGGTGTTGGAGCCTGTGTAATATGATTCCACCTTATTCCTATATTGTCCTTTTGCTCGTTTGATGACTCTGCGGAGGTCATAGTCGGACGTCTTGTGCTTGTTCCTGTCCTCAGTCGTAGCCTCAGGGTGGTCTGCGATAGCCCTGAGTCCGGTAGCCCTGTGCTTTAGTTTAGCGCCAACCTCAGTGTTAATCCAGGGCTTTTGATTGGGGAAGCAGCGGCCCTTCACTGTGGAGACAATGCCAATACATTTCTTAATGCCAGCTTGTTATTTTTCTTGTCCTGGGGTGGAATGTATACAACAGTCACGATAACAGCTGAAAACTCCCTTGGTAGGTTAGAAGGGTCGGCATTTGACCATCAGGTATTCCAAAACGGGTGAACAATGACACTTGCACAACGCTCGAGTCAGCACAGCAGTTGTTGTTGATGAAAAGGCAAACTCCTCCCCCTCTCGATTTGCCTGACTCCACTGTCCTGTCCGCATGGTGAATGAAGACTTCATCGAGTTTGATAGCCATGTGTATCTTGTCCAAAAGCCATGTTTCAGAAAAGCAGAGAATATGGCAGTTCCTAGAGTCCCATTGGTAGGTAGCAAATCCGCAATCAGAGGTTATCCATCTTATTATCAAGTGACTGTATGTTGGCCAGTAGAATGGAGGGAAGAGGTGGCCGGTTTTGCCAGGATCCCCCCCCCCCCTGCCTCTGTAACGCCGGCATTTCCACTTGAGTAGCCTGAAAATTGGGTCGGAATTTTAGAAAGAGCCCAGGGTAGATGATTCAAGTAAATTCTTGATACTGACTGATACGACGATGTACTACTACTACTACTACTACTATTATAACTGATACTAGTACTATTACTATACTTATACTACTACTAGAACTACTACCATGACTGATACTACTACTAGGGGGTAACAATGGTCACTGACAACCCCATCTACACATGATAACATCTACATTTCTCTGTCCTTGTATTCCACCTGTTATGTTCTTCAGCAAGAAACCAAAAATTGTCGCTCAAACAGAAGGGGGAACTAACAAAGAGTAAATCTGAAAGACATTAATGGGGGTGTCCACAAACGCTTCCAACTTAAAGTCAATGGCTTTTTAAAATGTTATTAGCCTGTGTGTTTATGCAATTTTCAAAATGATTCCACCAATCTTATAATCCCTTTGGGTGGATGTCAGTGAAAGAAACTCTACCACAAAAGTGTATTTTGAACACTCAAATATCTGGTCCCTAAAAAACACCCACCATGAATGAACACCCACTAAATTTGCCAAATAAGAGGCAAACAAAATAAAATCAACACCAAATTTAAAGACAGGCAACAAACTAAAAAGTGGAGCAAAATTAAAACTAGTTAAAACGAATTAAAATTGTAACAGCTCTCTCTCTCTCTCTCTCTCTCTCTCTCTCTCTCTCTCTCTCTCTCTCTCTCTCTCTCTCTCTCTCTCTCTCTCGCTGTGTGTGTCTCTCTGTCTCTTAATTCAATTCAGAGGCTTTATTGTAATGGAAAATGTGTTTTACATTGTCAAAGCAAGTGAAATAAACAAACAAATTGAACAACAACAAAAACCAATTAGAGAGTAAAAATATTTCTAGAATATAAAAACATTTCTAGTGTTATATTATCAGCAATGTACAGTGTTTAAGCAATATGCAAATAATTGTAGTACGAATAGTGGAGGAAGATAAATAAACAGATAAGTATTGGTGGTATTTACAATGTTGTTTGTGCTCAACTGGTTGCTCTTTTCTCATGGGAATGGGCCACAAATCTTGCTGCTGTGATTGCACATTGTGGTATTTCGCCTAATAGATATGGGAGTTTATCAATGTTGGATTCGTTTTCAAATTGTTTGTGGGTCTGTTTGACCTGTGGGAAATGTGGTCTCTAATGTGGTCATACCTTTGGCAGGAGGTTAGGAAGTGCAGCTCAGTTTCGACCTCATTTTGTGGACAGTGAACACAACAATAAGTTGGGTGAATTTTGGCCCATTCCTCCTGACAGAGCTGGTGTAACTGAGTCAGGTTTGTAGGCCTCTTTGCTCACACCCGCTTTTTCAGTTCTGCCCACATAATTTTCTATAGGATGGAGGTCAGGGCTTTGTGATGGCCACTCCAATAGCTTGACTTTGTTGCCCTTAACCTCTGACACCCCATCCCATGAACGGGACCGTTGTCATCATCTGACACTAATTAGCATAACGCAACGGACATAAATATTCCTAGAAAATATTCCTATTCATGAAAATCACAAATGAAATATATTGAGACACAGCTTAGCCTTTTGTTAATCACCCTGTCATCTCAGATTTTCAAAATATGCTTTACAGCCAAAGCTAGACAAGCATTTGTGTAAGTTTATCGATAGCCTAGCATAGCATTTTGTCCAGCTAGCAGCAGGTAACTTGGTCACGGAAATCAGAAAAGCAATCAAATTAAATCGTTTACCTTTGATGAGCTTCGGATGTTTTCACTCACGAGACTCCCAGTTAGATAGCAAATGGTCCTTTTTTCAAAAAATATTATTTTTGTAGGCGAAATAGCTCCGTTTGTTCTTCACGTTTGGCTGAGAAATTGCCGGAAATTGCAGTCACGAAAACGGCAAAAAATATTCCAAATTTCCTCCATAATATTGACAGAAACATGGCAAACGTTGTTTATAATCAATCCTCAAGGTGTTTTTCAAATATCTATTCGATAATATATCCATCGGGACAATTCATTTTTCAGTAGGACCGATTGGAGTAATGGCTACCTCTGTATTTTATGTGAGAGTCACCCTGGGAGCCATCCCATTCACTGCTCAATAGGGATGCATTGGAACGCAGCGCTTTCAAAACATGAGGCACTTCCGGATTGGATTTTTCTCAGGCTTTCGCCTGCAACATCAGTTCTGTTATACTCACAGACAATATTTTTACAGTTTTGGAAACTTTAGAGTGTTTTCTATCCTAAGCTGTCAATTATGTGCATATTCTAGCATCTTGTTTGCTGACAAAATATCCCGTTTTACTACGGGAATGTTTTTTTTCAAAAATGAAAATACTGCCCCCTGGTCACAAATTAAGCCATTTTGCCAAAACTTTGGAAGTATGCTTGGGGTCATTGTCCATTTTGAAGACCCATTTGCGACCAAGCTTTAACTTCCTGACCGATGTCTTTTGATATTGCTTCAATATATCCACATAATTGTCCTGCCTCATGATGCCATCTATTTTGTGAAGAGAACCAGTCCCTCCTGCAGCAAACTACTCCCACAACATGATGCTGCCACTCCTGTGCTTCATGGTTGGGATGGTGTTCTTCGGCTTGCAAGCCTCCCCCTTTTTCCTCCAAACATAACGATGGTCATTATGGCCAAACAGTTCTATTTTTGTTTCATCAGACCAGAGGAAATTTTTCCAAAAAGTATGATCTTTGTCCCCATGTGCAGTTGCAAACCGTAGTCTGGCTTTTTTATGGCGGTTTTGGAGCAGTGGCTTCTTCTTTGTAGAGCGTCCTTTCAGGTTATGTCGATATAGGACCCGTTTTACTGTGGATATAGATACTTTTGTATCTGTTTACTCCAGAATTTTCACACGGTCCTTTGCTGTTGTTCTGCGATTGATTTGCACTTTTCGCACCAAAGTACGTTCACCTCTAGGAGACAGAACTCGTCTCCTTCCTGAGCGGTATGACGGCTACGTGATCCCATGGTGTTTATACTGACGCACTATTGTTTGTACAGATGAACGTGATACCTTCAGGCATTTGGAAATTGCTCCCAAGGATGAACCAGGTCTACATTTCTTTTCTGAGGTCTTGGCTGATTTCTTTAGATTTTGTCATGATGTCAAGCAAGGCCTCGAGGCCTTGAGTTTGAAACTAGGCCTTGATATACATTCACAGGTACACTCAAACTATGTCAATTAGCCTATCAGAAACTTTCTAAAGCCATGACATCATTTTCTGGAATTTTCCAAGCTGTTTGAAGGCACAGTCAACTTAGTGTATGTAAACTTCTGACCCACTGGAATTGTGATAAGTGAAATAATCTGTCTTTAAACAATTGTTTGTGTGTCATGCACAAAGTAGATTTCCTAACCGACTTGCCAAAACTATAGTTTGTTAACAAGAAATGTGTGGAGTAGTTGAAAAACGAGTTTTAATGACTCCAACCTAAGTGTATGTAAACGTCCCACTTCAACTGTATATGTTTGTTGTCAACACCACTTTCCATCAATTTGTAGAAGACCCTCATGCCAAATTGAGTCAAAAGCTTTTTTGAAATCAACAAAGCATGACATTGTTTTTGTTTTGGCTCGTTTGTTTGTCAATAAGGGTGTGCAGGGTGTATACCTGAACTGAGGATAATGTTGAAGAGTTTAAGAATAGCCTATTTGAATTTGTGGTCTGTATCATTTTGTTTTGTGTACCGTCAACACCACAGGCCTTTTGGGGTTGGAAGGTTTGTATTTTGTCCTGTAGCTCATCCAATGTCATTTGAGAATCCAATGGATTCTGGTCGTCTTTAATAACTGACTCTCTAAGTTTTGTAAATGATCATGTATTTGTTTTTATTCTTGGTTCTTTGTTATATGGCCGAAAAGGTTTGAGAAGTGGTTTATCCATACATCTCCATTTTGGATAGGTAGCTCTTCATGTTGTTGTTTGTTGAGTGTTTTCCACTTTTCCCAGTGATTTGATTCTATGGATTCTTCAATCACATTGAACACTTTTCTGTCATGCTATTACTTATTTTTTTCTTAGTGTATTTTTGTACCGTTTCAGAGTTTCCACATAGCCAATATTTTCTGTGTCTCTGTGTTTTTGGTTGGATATGTTTCTCAATTTATTTTTAAGGTTTTTGCATTCTTCATTAAAGCATTTCTCATTGTTGTTAGTTTTCTTTTAGGTTTTCTACTTGAATTTTAATGTGATATGTTAGCTGATGGGTCAGTTATACTGTTCATGCTTCCTACTGCAAAGTTTACACCTTCACTATTGCAGCGCTCTCTCTTGGTCTCTCCCTCTACTCCATGGCATTTGAATGTGAAAAGCCTCTTATGTGTGACTTACTTAGATAGGTCATTAGCATTGGCATGGGGGGTGGGCTGTGTGACTGTGGGGCTGTGGGAGAGTGAACAAGTGGCTGCAGCATTAGCAGGGTGGAGCTCAGGAGGGTGGGCTGAGACCTGACTGGACAGGACAAGGGTGATCCTAGGAGAAGAGGGTAATGGGTATAGAATCATTAGGGTAGCAGGGTACAGGGTAGCAGGATAGCAGTAGAGTACGTGGTCCACTGGTTCAGAACTGGACCATTCATAACATGGCTACTTAGAGAGGACACTGGAGGGAAGGAAGGAGGAAACCCCAGTGGATTTGTAAGGCATGACCAAAGAATTCACAAAACTACTACGAGGAGTACACTATACCAAGCAATTCATTGGGGAACTGTATGAGTGGCTGAATGTTGTGATGTTGCTCTGTGGGCTCATTTTCTGGGGTATATTTGTGACATGAAATGTTGGATCATTATTGTGGACGGAAACACACGCCTGCGGGAACAGATAAATATCATTCATATCTTATCTTGTACTTTTTAAGCCATTTCTAGAGGCTTTGTTTTATTTCTTCCTTTGCACTGTTCCTGGTTTGATACCTAGCACTGACACATTGGTTTACTCTATTTGTTTCCTATTGACAAAACGGCTCAATTAGTTAATGTCCGTGTATGTTGTCAGCTTGAACCTGTTTATGCTTGGACGTGCACTTTGGTCCTCTGTGAAAAGTGCCAGAGGCAGAGGGAGGGGAGGCTAATTTGGCCAGGGAAAGCATTGTTCATCAACAGAGAAAATAGTACTATCAGTTCCACTCAGATAACCCCTAGTCGTCATTGGACCTCAAGCCAAGCCGTGACCCCAGGGCTTGAACTCTGTGGTCATGTGACCAGGCAGTAAAGTGGCCAGTGGTGCTGGCTTAAAGACTATGCTCAGAGAGAGGGCAGGCTGTGGAGGGAGGAGGTTGTATGTCAGAGTGAGAGAGAGCAAGAGGGAGAACAAGAGAGAGAGAGAGAGAGAGAGAGAAGAGTCATGAGGCCAAGGCTCCCATGCCCTGTGGCTTTTTTTTAGCTGAATCTGTGCTTGAATGGCGTCCTGGCAAACTGGGAGAAGCATGAAATGGATACATGGGAAGGTAAGGGAGGATGCGAGAGTGAAAGGGGTTGGGTCTGTTGCCTTTATGGCTCATACTCTATGCAGCCCTAAATATGCATGTATAAATGAGAGAACAGGCTAGCATTTGGTCGGTGTGAATCATTTTGGTTTCCTTCTTTTTTTGCCATCATCAGATTCGCTAGCATTCTGGCTAAGCACTTTGTTTTCATTCCATATGTTTAGCAATAGATGAGGATCATTCTGGAGTTGAACAAATAATAATAATGTTGTTGTTCCACGGAGGATTTTAAACAACATGATATTGAGAAAAATACAATGAACATAATGTTTTTTTTTGTTAAATGAAATGTAGATAATTGGTTGTGTCAAATTATTTTCTTTGTTTGGTATTTTCTTCTTGGAAAAAAGGACTGGTTACAAACCCACTATGTAATTATATTTTGACCAGTTTGTTACTTTTGTTGCAGCTATACTTGCCACGGTATACATGTGATATAATTGTTATTTCAAATATGTTTTTGTATTTTGTTGAATTATCAATGAAATTCTATGAATTAGTGAATACAATATTGTACAATATTGTTCAAAGTCTTTTCAGAGTATTTCAATATATTTCATTATGTGTGTTCATTTGGGTGTAGTAGAGAATTTGTGTGTATTGGTATGTATATAGTTGATTGTGTTGTTGCGTCCTGCTGAGTGAAGTTACATATGTATTGATCTGTGGTATGTGTCTGTGGCCCATCTGGAAAAGGTTTTGTCCCCAGTCAGCATTGTTTGTGTGATAGAGGAGAGGTTAGGATTGCTTCACTGGGCAGTTTTAACCCCCAGGGTTAGCCCAGCTGTGACTACCTTCCCAAACCTAACACAGTTTCACTTGATTTCACTTCATGTCAGGGTATAATAAGTAGCTAATGTACTGACTCTCACTGACTGTTGGGAGTTTTTACAATATTTTAAGTTGATGCAAATAAGTTAATGGAAATTGCTCATTTACAGCCAAAACCAATCCACTCAGTCAGTCCTACTAACTATCATGTCCTTAGACTTTGCAGATGACTCTGCAATGTTCTCATGTCTCTTTCCCAGGTGTCTCTTTTTTTACACATTTTTTACAAACTTTTTTTATGTCTCTTTTTTTACAAATCAATGTAGTGTTTGTTAGGACACAGTGAGGAGATTTTTTTTGGTATGGAACATCTTTTCAATGTGGAATCAGTCATATTATTTCATACATGAGTAGTATATGACTTGTAACTCAGTGTTACCACAGTTTCCACCAGGAGTTGTTCTAGAGACACCATGTTGAATGGACAACCAGATCAAGAGCTCTTTGCTGGGCATTACTTGTTTGATAATGGTTATACATTTTAGCAGACACTCTCATCCAGAGCAATTTACAGTAGTGAGCACATACATTTTCATACTTTCTTTCTGTACTGATCCCCCGTGGGAGTTGAACCCACAACCCTGGCTTTGCAAGCGCCATGCTCGACCAACTGAGCCACATGGGTATGTGATAGTCATTGTAATCATTAATCTAGTGGTTTAACTATCAGCACGCTTCATCTGAATTGTTCCCTTTACGAATTCTCTGGGAACATTTATCTCATGTTTCCTATTGTCTCTTAAAGATGCACTATGCAGAAATCGCTCAGCCATTTCCTGGTTGCAACAATTTGAATAGTTCCCCTAATTTCATTTCATGTGACCAAACAAGCAAGTATAGTGTAGAGAATAATTGTGCCATCTAAACCACTGTGAAGTATATTTTCCAAACATTTTGTATTTGAAGCTAGTGCACCAAAATTAAAAGACACAACAACTCAATTTAAGAACGGGAAGCATAGAAAGAGCACACATAGAACAGATCTACCACTCCTTAGACTTGCTTTCATTGAGAATGACAGGCTAATAACTCATATTTCCATGTGAATTTGGTCGGATTGCAGCTTAAAGAGTTGTATTTTCTGGGAGGGGAGGGGTTACTGTATCTGCTCCCTCCCCCATGCTTATCCTATCCAGTCAGCCTTAGAGGTTGTGTTTCTTCTGCAGCTGAAGGAGGGTTAAATCCAATCAGTCTTTTATAATGCTAAGTAGCCCGCTGATGCCTTTCCTGTCTCTCAACACACCACGTCACTCTGGACTTGCCAGGAAGTCCTTTTTCTTACAAATTCTGGTTGGGGGGAGTGTGTGTGTGTGTGGGGATGAGGGGGTAGGGGGATAGAGGCTGTGTGTGTGAAGATCAATAAGAGTGGGGGAGGTCAGGAATCGTGGCTTCTGTAATGCAGGCTAAATATAGCTAATGCCAAAGCCTCTTATTATGGCCGTCTAGGGCCTTTTTGATCATTCCATTCAAACCTTTATGTGAGTTCTGATCCAGACAAACCAAACCATCAAGTCCACCATATCTCAGACTTTTGTCTCCAAGGGAAGTGTTATTTAAACTACCAGTACCCATCCCCCGATGCATACGCACTTTAAATCTAACACAAACACCATCTGATACCCGTTATGAACAAAGGACCTAGTTTGACCTGATAACTTTGTTGATTTTTGAAATCTTACTACAACCCCCTTACACACACACACACATAGAGATAATATAAAGTGCTTGATTGCATTATACGGTGTATTTCCCAATACAGGAAGAGTCTGGTCATAGGAAAGATGGGTGGGAGTTAGCTTGCTGAACCTGTTAGCTTGCTGAACCTGTTAGCCTGCTGAACCTGTTAGCCTGCTTATTCTGCCTCTAGCAAGCCTCAAGTCATACTGAGGAGTTTTGGGGGAAACAGACTTTTATTAAAGAGGGAGTTTATATGGCCCAGTGTTACAAGCGCCTGTGTTGTTAAATACCACCATGTGGTTCATATTGGGTTGTGCTGACTGTTTAGGCTCCACATTAACAAGCACACTGTCAAACTGCTGCACTGGAGCTCTGCAAGCATACTCATGTTTGACAACAAAGAAATAGATAGTATTTAAATATGCAAAATGTCCTACTTTTGTCACCGGTTGGTTGAAACATTACATTTGGACTTTTTATTGAACACTATAGTAATTATATAATCGCTCCGACATAGTGTGCTCCGTTCTGTGAAGAGAATCAATTAGATATGTGTCAATGGTCGTGTTGAATTTAAAGATTGTGATGAGTGGCCTTCTCTTGATGTATTTTAGGGAATGATTTGTAACTGTTGCCACTGCTGAGAACCCAAGGAGCTATGATGCAGAGAAATAGCCAAACATGTCAATGAATATTGATTACATTCCAATAATGAGATCAAAGACCTTCAAATGTACCTTTAGGAAATCAATGGCCCTCTCAAAAGTGGTTATGTTAGGGCAGAATGTAGAAGTTGACAGGAGAAAACATAGTGAGCTCTCTCTTCTATCTGTTGTCTCAAGACTTGTTGCTGTTTAGGACAAAAGATAATTCAAGACAGCATTACCCTTCATTCTGTTACTGATTCATTTGTGAACTTAATAAATGTTTTGGAATGAGCTGGATTATGGAAATCAGAAACAACATTTACTTTAATGGAATCTCTGAAATATCTAACAAACTAGTGACTAATACAGTATTAATTAGCATATAATTAACATGGTATCTGGCTGGAGTCTAATTACCCAAATGCTAATGACCCAGGCTATAATCCCTGGTAAAATCTCCGCCCTCCGCCCTGAGACAGTACTGTGTGAGAGGGGTACATTTTATCCAGTATGCGATGTCAACAGGCCAACATTGACATGACAATGAGCCAAATCTACAACAGCATAGAAGTAAAAAATATTAACATAACACTATGGAGACAGAGAGAGACCAAACAGCATGGTGACTGACTGTTGGAAAGGTGTATCTCTGGCCCATATTGGTTCTATCTTCCTACTATTTCACCACCGGCGGAGAAGAGGTATTCGGAGTGGGCTTCTAGTCCGACTCAGGAGGCGTGCACACCATCCACGCGCTTCCTAGTATATTACTCGCTAATGTAGACAAACTCATGTCGAGGATCTCCTTCTAGAGAAACATCAGGGACTGTTTCACAGAATCATGGCTCTCTCGGGATATACTGTTACCGTCCATACAGCCAGCTGGCTTCTCAGTTTATTGAGCAGACAGAGATAAAGAGTTCTCTGGGAAGAAGAAAAGCGGTGATGTATGTTTCATGATTAACTACTCATGGTGTGATTGTGATAACATACAGAAACTCAAGTCCTTTTGTTCACCTGACCTAGAATACCTCACAATCAAATACAGACCATACTACCTCCCAAGAGAATTCTCTTCGATTATAGTCACAGCCGTGTATATTCCCCCTCAAGCCGATACCACGACGGCCCTCAAGGAACTACACTGGACTTTATGCAAACTGGAACCCACATATCCTGATGCCACATTTATTGTAGCTGGGGATTTTAACAAAGCAAATTTGAGGAAAATGCTACAAAAGTTCTATCAACACATTGACTGTAGTACTCACTTAGGAAAAACACTAGACCACTAGTGAGATGCCTACAAGGCCCTTCCCTGCCCTCCCTTCGGGAAATCAGATCACGACTCCCATTTTGCTCATCCCTTCCTATTGGCTAGTCTGACAAATCGGAATCCATGCTCCAAGATTGTTTTGATCACGCGGACTGGGATATGTTCCGGGTAGCCTCTGAGAATAACTTTGACATAAACACGGACCCGGTGACTGAGTTAATCAGGAAGTGTATAGGGGATGCTGTTCCCACGGTGACTATTAAAACCTACCCAAACCAGAAACCGTGGATAGCATTTGTGCAAAACTGAAAGCGCAAACCACCGCATTTAACTATGGCAAGGTGACTGGGAATATGGTTGAATACAAACAGTGTAGTTATTCCCTCCGTAAGGCAATCAAATAGGCAAGACGTCAATACAGAGACAAAGAGTCGCAATTCAATGGCTCAGACACGAGACATATGTGGCAAGGTCTACAGACAATCAGGAGGGTAACACAGTGCCACCGATAAGGCCCGTTCCCAAGGACTGTGAGCTCTCATTCTCCGTGGCCGACGTGAGTAAGACATTTAAGCATGTTAACCCTCACAAGGCTGACGGCCCAGACGGCATCCCTATCCGCGTCCTCAGAGCATGTACAGACCAGCTGGCTGGAGTGTTTACGGACATATTCAATCTCTCCCTATCCCAGTCTGCTGTCCACACTTGCTTCAAGATGTCCACCATTGTTCCTGTACCCAATAAAGCAAAGGTAACTGAACTAAATAACCATTTCTATGAAATGCTTTGAGTGGCTAGTTAAGGATCATATCACCTCTACCTTACCTGACACCCTAGACCCACTGAACACTTCCCTATCCCATCTGGGCAAGACATCAGAATGCTGTTCATTGAGTATAGCTCAGCCTCCAACACCATAATACCTTTCAAGCTCATCATTAAGGTCGGGGCTCTGCGTCTGAACCCCGCCCTGTGAAACTGGGTCCTGGACATCCTGACCGTTCGCCCCCAGGTGGTGAAGGTAGGAAACAACACCTCGACTTCGCTGATCCTCAACACAGGGGCCCTACAAGGGTGTGTGTTCAGCCCCCTCCTGTACTCCCTGTTCACCCATGATTGCGTGGCCATGCATGTCTCCAACTCAATCATCAAGTTTGCAGACAGCACAACAGTAGTAAACCTTATTACCAACAATGACAAGACAGCCTACAGTGAGGAGGTGAGGGCCCTGGCGGAGTGGTGCTATGAAAGTAAACCCTCCCTCAATGTCAACAAAACGAAGGAGCTGATCATGGACTTCAGGAAACAGAAGAGGGAGCACACCCCTATCCACATCAACGGGACCGCAAGTTCCCTGGTGTACACATCTCTGACAATCTGCAATGGTCCACCCACACAGACAGTGTGGTGAAGAACTCGCAACAGGGCCTCTTCAACCTCAGGAGGCTGAAGAAATTTGGCTTGGCCCCTAAGACCTTCACAAACTTTTACAGATGCACAATTGAGAGCATCCTGTCGGGCTGTATCACCGCCTGGTACGGCAAATGTACCACCCGCAACCGCAGGGCTCTCCAGAGGATGGTGCGCTGCCCAACGCATCACCGGGGGCACACTGCCTGCCCTTCAGGGCACCTACGGCACCCGGTGTCACAGGAAGGCCAAAAAGATCAAGGACATCAACAGCCTGAGCCACGGCCTGATCACTGTGTTCTTTCCTCCTGTATGTTAGTCAATGCCACTCCGACATTGCTCGTTCTAATATTTATACAGTTCTTAATTCCATTCTTTTACTTTTAGATTTGCGTCTTGTTGTGCATTTTTAGATACCACTGAACTGTCGGAACTAAGAACACAACCATTTTGCTACATCTGCAATAACATCTGCTAAATATGTGTGTGACTGATTTGAGACAGATAGAAAGAGCGGTCGAGAGAGTCATCATGTACTGCACTTAATTAGGAGAAAGTATGCACCCTTTCCTCCCATAAAGGATTGAGTATGGATAGAGAGAGATGTAAAGAAGGGAGGGAGGGAGGAGGGAAATTAATAGTGGAAAAGTACAGCAGATCCCTTCAACCCCCGCTGCCTTTCAGCTGGGGATGATTGTGATGGAAACACAAGACAAAACCGCTGAGGGAAATACCCTTCAGCAGGCCTTGTGGTGAGGTGGAAGAGGGAGGAACCGAGGGAGAGGAGGCAGTCACAGGACCCAGACTATAGAGAGAGAGAGAGAGGGTAGAGTTCAAGATGAAGCAAAGGCTTGACTTTACAACTCTCCCACATGTCCCGTCACTTTGGATTTATCACCCCCATCACATGATCCACGAGAAGCTGGGGGAGGGGAGGTGACCAGAACCAGGACAGAACCAGTTTGATGGACTGGACCACTGACTGCCATACAGGGAGGGGTTGGTGAGGTGGAGTCAGAGTTTGATGTGACACATTGAGATCAAGTGTTGGTGATTATATGGTGGCCATGCACTTGAAAGAGAGGGTGACAGATTTGGCAAATAAGCCTCTGCTGGTGTGAATGAAGGAAACTAACGATCATTGTGTTTTTCTCATTGAAGGAAGTCAGGCATTTCACATGGGATGCTCAATTAAATATATGGTTTTGATGCCTTCTTTGAATTACCACATGTGCTGAAATAAAACAGACAAATGGCTCAAGGCGTCAAGCGTTCTTCAGTTCGGCTGTCGGCTAGTCAAAGTCGGGTAGTCGAACCGAACGAGTGGGCTCGCATGCTTCCGAAAAAGACGTTCACTTCAATAATGAAGAAAGGGGGGGAAAGCAGCAATATTACCCCAGGACACTAGAGGGTGATGAGCTGGTAATAGCCATCTACGTCAATCAAGGAAGTGATGACACACCCAAACACACCCGAGAATAAAATTGTGTACAGAGAGACAGTTGATTGGATGTGTGATTTGCCAGGGATCTACTAGATCTGATCTACCTAGCGACTCATAATAGAGATCAGGAGACAGAGAAGATGTCCGCTACAGGTTCACAATGGTTGATATAGAGGCATACGGCTGAGAGAGCTATGGTGGAGTGTTTCAAGAGAGTTATTTTGGGTCCAAACTGCTGAAGAAGACCCTTTACCACCGCCAGCTGTCCTGTCAGGTACCACAACGTCAAGTCCTCATGTTTTCCTGTGAGATGCAGCTTTCCCCCTACATGAGAACCTCATGCGCCCTTATTCGGGTATGAAATAATTAAACTTTTTCTGTTTCTAATTCCCCTTGTTGCTGTATAAATGTATGCATCTCTATATGAGAAGTGCAATTTTATCAAAGCTTTTGGAACACGGTTCCTGGAAAATGGTATTGTGTTTTTGTTGACCAAATTTATATATCTGACATTCTCTTGTTACCTCTTATTCACAGGTGTCCGTCTCAATAAACCTGGCTGTACCTGGAACTACCACCACTCATCGGAGAGTCAGAGAATGCTGAGAACACAGAGTTTCGAGCTGAATTGCATCACCCCTACAGTTGACCAATCATGGACGAAGGGGCGTAGACTTCGCCTTCAGAACTTCGGCTGGCCCTTGAGAATGTATTTTGTGTGCGCGAACAGTCGACAAAACCCTAACCAAACTCCAAAACGAACAAAAACATCACAAAATGTTGTCATAATATATGTACTGAGGAGGAGAGGATCCATAGTGTAAAGCAGGGCTCTCCCATCCTGTTCCTGGACTGCTTTTAAATTGTATATTTTTTTATTGAACCTTTATTTATTTTTTAGACAAGTCAGTTGAGATCAAATTCTTATTTACACTGACGGCCTACACCGGCCAAATCCACACGATGCTGGGCCAATTGTGCACCGCCCTATGGGACTCCCAATCATGTGCAGTTGTGATACAGCCTGGAATAGAACCAGGGTGTTTGTAGTGATGCCTCAAGCACTGAGATGCAGTGCCTTAGACCACTGCGCCACTATTAATTAGCTGGTTAATCAGGTCAGTTAAAATGGAGGTTGAATTGAAACCCCCCAAGCAGATGGCTCTGAACGAACTTTATTTGACTCTTTGCAAACTGGAATCCATACATCCTGAGGCTGCATTCATTGTAGCTGGGGATTTTAACAAGGCTAATCTGAAAACAAGACTCTCTAAATTGTATCAGCATATCGATTGCGCAACCAGGGCGGGAAAAACCTTGGATCATTGTTATTCTAACTTCCGCGACGCATATAAGGCCCTGCCCCGCCCTCCTTTCGGAAAAGCTGACCACGACTCCATTTTGCTGATCCCTGCCTACAGACAGAAACTAAAACAAGAAGCTCCCACGCTGAGGTCTGTCCAACGCTGGTCCGACCAAGCTGATTCCACACTCCAAGACTGCTTCCATCACGTGGACTGGGATATGTTTCGTATTGCGTCAGATAACAACATTGACGAATACGCTGATTCGGTGTGCGAGTTCATGCGTTGAAGATGTCGTTCCCATAGCAACGATTAAAACATTCCCTAACCAGAAACCGTGGATTGATGGCAGCATTCGTGTGAAACTGAAAGCGCGAACCACTGCTTTTAATCAGGGCAACGTGACTGGTAACATGACCGAATACAAACAGTGCAGCTATTCCCTCCGCAAGGCTATCAAACAAGCTAAGCGTCAGTATAGAGACAAAGTAGAATCTCAATTCAACGGCTCAGACACAAGAGGTATGTGGCAGGGTCTACAGTCAATCACGGACTACAAGAAGAAAACCAGCCCAGTCACGGACCAGGATGTCTTGCTCCCAGTGTAACGGATGTGAAACGGCTAGCTTAGTTAGCGGTGTGCGCTAAATAGCGTTTCAATCGGTTACGTCACTTGCTCTGAGACCTTGAAGTAGTAATTCCCCTTGCTCTGCAAGGGCCGCGGCTTTTGTGGAGCGATGGGTAACGATGCTTCGAGGGTGACTGTTGTCGTTGTGCGCAGAAGGTCCCTGGTTCGCGCCCGGGTATGGGCGAGGGGACGGTTTCAAAAAAAAGAATACTGTTACATTGATGCTGTTGACCCGGGTTACTGGTTGCTGCAGAAAAAAAGGAGGAAGGTCAAAAGGGGGGTGAGTGTAACGGATGTGAAACGGCTAGCTTAGTTAGCGGTGTGCGCTAAATAGCGTTTCAATCGGTTACGTCACTTGCTCTGAGACCTTGAAGTAGTAATTCCCCTTGCTCTGCAAGGGCCGTGGCTTTTGTGGAGCGATGGGTAACGATGCTTCGAGGGTGACTGTTGTTGATGTGTGCAGAGGGTCCCTGGTTCACGCCCGGGTATGGGCGAGGGGACGGACGTAAAGTTATACTGTTACACCAGGCAGACTAAATAACTTTTTTGCCCGCTTTGAGGACAATACAGTGCCACTGACACGGCCTGCAACGAAAACATGCGGACTCTCCTTCACTGCAGCCGGGGTGAGTAAAACATTTAAACGTGTTAATCCTCGCAAGGCTGCAGGCCCAGACGACATCCCCAGCCGCGCCCTCAGAGCATGCGCAGACCAGCTGGCCGGTGTGTTTACGGACATATTCAATCAATCCCTAGACCCACTCCAATTTGCTTACCGCCCAAATAGGTCCACAGACGATGCAATCTCAACCACACTGCACACTGCCCTAACCCATCTGGACAAGAGGAATACCTATGTGAGAATGCTGTTCATCGACTACAGCTCGGCATTCAACACCATAGTACCCTCCAAGCTCGTCATCAAGCTCGAGACCTTGGGTCTCGACCCCGCCCTGTGCAACTGGGTACTGGACTTCCTGACGGACCGCCCCCAGGGGGTGAGGGTCGGCAACAACATCTCCACCTCGCTGAACCTCAACACTGGGGCCCCACAAGGGTCCGTTCTGAGCCCTCTCCTGTACTCCCTGTTCACCCACGACTGCGTGGCCACGCACGCCTCCAACTCAATCATCAAGTTTGCGGACGACACAACAGTGGTAGGCTTGATTAGGCTTGATTACCAACAACAACGAGACGGCCTACAGGGAGGAGGTGAGGGCCCTCGGAGTGTGGTGTCAGGAAAATAACCTCACACTCAACGTCAACAAAACTAAGGAGGTGATTGTGGACTTCAGGAAACAGCAGAGGGAACACCCCCCTATCCACATCGATGGAACAGTAGTGGAGAGAGTAGTACGTTTTAAGTTCCTCGGCATACACATCACAGACAAACTGAATTGGTCCACTCACACAGACAGCATCGTGAAGAAGGCGCAGCAGCGCCTCTTCAACCTCAGGAGGCTGAAGAAATTCGGCTTATCACCAAAAGCACTCACAAACTTCTACAGATGCACAATCGAGAGCATCCTGGCGGGCTGTATCACCGCCTGGTACGGCAACTGCTCTGCCCACAACCGTAAGGCTCTCCAGAGGGTAGTGAGGTCTGCACAACACATCACCGGGGGCAAACTACCTGCCCTCCAGGACACCTACACCACCCGATGTTACAGGAAGGCCATAAAGATCATCAAGGACAACAACCACCCGAGCCACTGGAATGGGCTCTCTCTTACTCGTTTGACCAAGAAACAAAGCCCAGGCAATTGACAAGACTGGCGACATCCTGTGGAAGCTGTAGGACTTGCAATCTCAGCCCCATGTAATTTGGTTTCCCATAAACAATACATGCAAGTGGCGCATTGATACTTTTTCCAGTTTTCAGTGATCAGTTTTTCTTGCGCTTTTCGATGAAACACAGGCTCTGTTATAGTCACAGCTGTGATTTAACCAGTTTTAGAAACGCCAGAGTGTTTTCTATCCACACATACTAATCATATGCATATACTATATTCCTGGCATGAGTAGCAGGACGCTGAAATGTTGCACGATTTTTAACAGAATGTTCGAAAAAGTAGGGGGTAGGCTTAACAGGTTTTAATTAAACAGCCACCACTAACATTGAGTGGCTGCTGCCAACACACTGACTCAACTTCAGCCACTTTAATAATGGGAATTGATGGGAAATTATGTAAAATATATCACTAGCCACTTTAAACAATGCTACCTAATATAATGTTTACATACCCTACATTATTCATCTCATATGTATACGTATATACTGTACTCTATATCATCTACTGCATCCTTATGTAATATATGTATCACTAGCCACTTTAACTATGCCACTTTGTTTACATACTCATCTCATATGTATATACTGTACTCGATACCATCTACTGTATCTTGCCTATGCTGCTCTGTACCATCACTCATTCATATATTTTATGTACATATTCTTTATCCCCTTACACTGTGTATAAGACAGTAGTTTTGGAATTGTTAGTTAGATTACTTGTTGGTTATTACTGCATTGTCGGAACTAGAAGCACAAGCATTTCGCTACACTCGCATTAACATCTGCTAACCATGTGTATGTGACAAATAAATTAGATTTGGAGGGTAGTTCTCCAGGCTTGGAAAGCCGTGGTGTTAACCTATGTGACCTCTCGCGTGCTCTCACAGCTTGTGTTTGAAGTAAAATATCAAAACAGAGCAGGGTTTTGAGCGGTCTATAACATATGCAAGACAATGCAGAGGGTGGAGCACCTTTTTAGGTGGCCATTTTGAGAAAGAGAATAAGGAGAGCTCTGAGTTCAAATAAAGGGGGAAAGTATGTGGGTCCTGTCCTCTTTTCTGGCAGACTTAATGGAGGTGTTATTCTATTACACACAGAACAGGGGCTTTAATGACCGAAATGCTTTTGATTTAGACCTTAAGGTGAATCTTCACAGATACCTCCGCCCTTCCTTCAGCATCAAGCTTTGTCCTCATTGTGCTCCGAGAGCCCACTTTAATCGGGCTAAAGTCACTTTATACGGAACCATTATAATAGAGTACTACAGGACATCAAAGTTCTTATGTGCTGCGGTATGTAGTAGTGTGTGAAAGCATACTGATGACACTTCTATATTTGTTACTGCACTCTGGAGTTGCTTCTGGCAGGACGTTTCTCCATTACGTTGTTAACTGTATGGCAGTGTGAAAGACCCTCGTGACATGAGTGTTCCTTATGGAAGAACAAAAATAGGTCTTGGGGTCAAAACATAATCTATTACAAACCTCAACAAGTTGGTTTTGAGTAAGAGCTCATTGTTCTCAGGCTGGGTGGGATGTTCACGTTAATGACCAAGGATTACATTTGAATCTGTTGGCGGGACCCGAGTGAGCCTTTTGTGTGTGTACAGTATGACGACCCCAGAAGAGCGTCCCGAGGAGACAGGACTTAAGCCTCATAGGTAATCCCATTGGGCTTTAGAGGTCTTCCATTCCCCATTCAGTAGATCTGGGAGAGGCTTTATGCTCCTTAACATTTCTCCTGCTCTGGCTAATTGCCTCTAGTAAGAGGAACCATACCCTGGGCTCTGAAAGCCCACTCTGCTCCTTCTAGTAACAGGAACCTTACCCTGGGCTTTGAAAGCACACTGCTGCTTCTAGTATACTTAGAGCAGGGATGGACATATAGGACCTCTGTCATCTCTTTGACAGGATGTTTGATTTGGTTGCAGCCCTATTTAAGTTCTAAAGAAGATGAGGTTACCACTCAGTAGTAGTAGTTTAGTGTTTTATCAGTCCACAAGTGTGCCCTTGTGGATAATACCTGAGGTCTAAAAGTTGCTATCTGCCATTTTATTCGCTTTTGGCCAATCTTATACGTTCACGATAATCAGTACTTGGTTTGGACTGAAATAGGTTCCGGGACTCATTTTGGGGGCCTGTACTGTTTATATTTAGGTGCAGGAGCTCCACAAGCTAAGTACATTTGAACAGGAGCACAAGCGGTAGCCCAAGTCAAGCACTGATGACAGTGAATGTGTAAGGTAAAGGAAGCCTTTGCACAGCATGGGTTTGATGACCTTGTTGCTTTAGATCACTGCACCCATGTCTCCCTCTTATATCTGATGGGTTAGTCCATGCCTGGATGAGGGGAATGTTCATGGCTATGTGAGCTACTGGTTGACCAAAGGCTTTCAGTAAGAGACATACCTCAGATCAGTTAGGGTTCATTTATGGGTTCAGGATTAACCATGACCACTATGGCTGAGTTCTCACCAGTCTCCTTCAGGACTGGGTTATGGGACCAATAACCCAGTGGTCATTATTTACTTTTGGTAGAATCCAGTGAAAGCAGTTCAGTCTGCTCTCAGTTTGCTCACTAACTATGGGAGCACATCACAGGAGGCTGTTGAGGGGGAGGACGGTTCATAATAATGGCTGGAAGGTAGTGAATGGAATGGCATCAAACACATAGAAACCATGTGTTGATGTGTTTGATACCATTCCATTTATTCCATTCCAGCCATTATTATGAGCCCATCCTCACCAATTAAGGTGCCACCGGCCACCTGTGGAGAGCACAAATCGCACCGGATCTCCATCTAACGTTCATCTGACATTCGCACCACCGTTCGTTCGGTGGGGTGTGTTTTCGGGACCACCTGCCGCCGGTGGGCGTCTGACTGCCGACATTTGAGTGTAAATCTACATGTAGAATCGGTTTGAACTCAGTTTGGACCCCAGTTCTAGTCCTGGTGTACTAGGTGAGAATGGAGGTGAAAACCGGGGTTCTGGATGTCTCTCTCTGTATATTTACGAAATCTCCCAATGCAGTCTCCCATGTTGATCTGTAAACCTTCACTGTTTATATTTTCTCAGTTAGTGGTCACCTATTTTTCAGGATGAACCAGTTCACGGTACTTTATTTTGGGGGTGCTGTTTGAAGCACACTCCCTACTTTAATGTTTGCATATTTTGCATTACTCATTATATATGTATATACTGTATTCTACTGTATTTTAGTTTATGCCGCTCCGACATTGGTGTCAGGTATTTATATATTCTTAATTCTATTCCTTTACTTTAGATTTGTGTTTATTGTTTTTGAAATTGTTAGATATAAAATGTTAGATATTACTGCGCTGTTGGAGCTATAAACACAAGCATTTCACTACACCCGCAATAACATCTGCTAAACATGTGTATGTGACCAATAATCGCAGTGCAAGAGGCGTCACTACAGTCCCTGGTTCAAAACCAGGCTGTATCACATCCAGACGGGATTAGGAGTCCCATAGGGCGGCGCATAATTGGCCCAGCGTCGTCCGGGTTTGGCCGGGGTTGGCCGTCATTGTAAAGAAGAATTTGTTCTTAACTGACTGATATATAATTTTTTTAATTATTTTTTATTATACTTAGTCATGGATGATGATGGTAAAGTGGGGACAACAAACCCCATGTAATTGCTGATTGACCAACAGAAACTGGGATGGGATGCCTTGTTAACTGATATCATAATTAGAAAGCTAAGCCAGTAAGGTTGGGGTTGTTCTGTGTTATCTCTTCTTCTGGCAGCCGTTGCTTCACTGGGCTATTCACTGTAACCATGGCGTCAACCCATCTGTTCAGAGCTTTTATGAGGGGGGATGGTGCGGGGGTTGAGGGGTGTGTGTGTGTGTGTGTGTGTGTTTGTGGACGGGGGTTGATCGAGAGGGTAGCACTAACACGGTGGACAGCAGAGAGTAGGGAAATAGGTTTTTCCGGTCTAATTCATTCTCTGCCTGTATAGTGTTTTATTATCTAACCTAGAGGTAGATGGGGATTATGCCAGCTAAGATTTTAAACAGCTTTTTTGAAGTTTGGTGTCCTCAAAGTGTGCTGGTCTGCAGATTGTGCCGTTTCTGTGGGGATTAGTAAAGTAACTAAGAATGTCAGGAGTTCACAGAGGATTGTAAAAGTCTTCAATTTAAATCCTTAGTTGCTTCGTCTCTTTTTGGATTTATAAGTGAATAACCCCTTGATTCTTGAAGAATGTTAACTATAAATGCCGTAATCAAATCAAACTTGATTTGTCACATGCGCCAAATAACAGGTATTTCACCTTACCGTGAACGGCTTACTTTACAAGCCCTTAACCAACAGTGCAGTTCAAGAAGAGTTAAACAAATATTTCAAAAATAATTTAAGATAGTAACACCTTATGCACTTAGTTCAAGTGTTGTTCCCCATCAGAACCCCAAAAATATACGATTGGAGTAAATCAATGTTTGTAATCAACATACATCTAAACTGTATAGCCTCAAAACATGGTTAAAACGATACATTTGGGATCATGTATGGTCAGTCCTTGCATCCAGCTCTAGTAGATACATTTCTCCAGCCCAATCCCTTAGCTTTTTTAGTAAAACAGGAGATAACACATTATTGTTTCCATTGAGGATTCTAGCTTTAAGTACATCTCTCTATGATTCCAAACTCCAACACACGCAATGGAACGTGTGCACACACAGACACATGAAAGCAAGAAATGTCACTCTATAGAGATGAATGGAAAGCCAAAAGCTATTTAGCATCAGCGATATTGTCATTTGGGGATAAGGGCTACCGTAGTAAGCTAGGTGTTTTGAGCTTTATTCTGTTTTCACATCTGGGTCTCTCGTGGCCACCACATGTTGTTAATCTGCTGGCTAACCTTAAACTCAGAGCACTGTGTAATTTAACCAACTATTTTTGAATGTGCTTCATTTGGAACATCCTGTTCCACTACTTCCTCAACGGCAGCCCTTCCCTCGCCTTTACCAAAGGCCCCCGAATATCCCCCAACATGTGTTCCAAGTTACTGCCCCCACTTGCTCTTAGCAACATTTCGCATTTTGAAACTCTCAGAGGAAAATCTGCACCATATACCCTTTGAGGAAACGAGGTTTAGGCTACAATGTAAAGACTCTGGTCGGCACTGTGTTTGCCTTCCAAAGAAGATAGCTGTGATATGAACCTACCAGTTGGACACTGGAGGCTGCTGAGGGGAAGACGTCTCATAAGAATGGCCTGATTTGGGTGGATGGAATGTGGTGTCAAGCATATGGAAACCATGTGTTTGATGTGTTCAATAACATTCTATTTGTTCCATTCCAGCCATTACTATGAGCCCATCCTCCCCAATTAAGGTGTCACTTGCACCCTTCCCTTGTCACACCAGCGTGTCATGCTCACAGTGAGAGATTTAGATCTTATGCGGGCTTGCGTTTCAATGTACTCTGTATCTATGAAAAGGGGAGTGAATGTAGTCAGGTTTCACCGAGTGGTGTTAGACTATAGTCACACTGAAGAGTTGAAATGACGCTGCCACTGTGTCTAAGGGAAAGGAGAGCCTGTAAACAAATCACCAGGCAGCCCAGCGTGTGTCGTTTAGCCTGGCCCTTTCTCTGCTCAGACCTACTGAATAAAACATTCAAGATGTCTGCCCTCTCTGCCCATTCCTCCTCCTAACATTCAGCTGGTTACACGGGTTGGCTACCCTAAGTTCCACGTCGATGGTTAGAGCTGTAGGGTACAAATGCTTGGTGAGGACTTATGGCAACGGGTTTCTTTTCAGATCTGAGAGCAATTTTGATCATGCTGCATTTTCTCCTTTGATATTTGTCTTTATTATGTCCAATTTGTCATTGATGTTACTTGAATGTTGTGATATGTGGCAGGCGTCTGTCGGTGTTCTGTCTCCTGTTCTAACAAGTCATTCTGTCTCTTCTGTCAGATGTTGCAGCTGACCCACGTGTTTGCCTCATCTGTGGAGACCGCGCCACAGGCCTGCACTATGGCATCATCTCCTGCGAGGGCTGCAAGGGCTTCTTCAAGCGCAGCATCTGCAACAAGCGCGTGTACCGCTGCAGCCGCGACAAGAACTGTGAGATGTCGCGCAAGCAGCGCAACCGCTGCCAATACTGCCGCCTGCTCAAGTGTCTACAGATGGGAATGAACCGCAAAGGTAAGAGGAGACCAAAGA
The DNA here is from genome assembly GCF_023373465.1 of Oncorhynchus keta. Taxonomy (NCBI): domain Eukaryota; kingdom Metazoa; phylum Chordata; class Actinopteri; order Salmoniformes; family Salmonidae; genus Oncorhynchus; species Oncorhynchus keta. Next base: position 12,062,947 of record NC_068445.1, on the reverse strand, counting down.
GGCAAGAGTGACGAGCAGACAAGAGCCACGTATGCAGAGGCCTAGAATTCTGAGCTGAATATACTGTACTAGAACCATAGTAGATTGTTCTAGAATCACAGATTTCATTGGATAAGCTCCATGGGGGCTTCCACTAGATAGCACAGCCACAAAGTAAAAATTGGCTATAAATCGTAGAAAATTCTGGAAAACCAAAACAATGTCATTTAAGGTTAGGCATAAGATTATCTGTGTGGTTAGGGTTAATGCTAAGGTTTAACATGTGATTATAAGAAGATAAATGGTATAAATTCTTGGGGGGGACGTTGTGGCAGTGTTAACTAGTGATGACCCCACCCTCTTGTCAGCTCGCAGCTAGGCCCAGCTCTGTTGTTATGTAGCTAGTGCTCTCTGCTGGATTGACTATGTAGGTGAAGTTTCACATTTTGCTGTACTCTTGCCTGATGATCTGCTGTGGCACAATCATAGCAGCCACCAGGTGGAGCCATAGTACCAATGTTGCTATCACTACTCCTCTAGGAATTGTTCTGTACTTTAGTGTTTTTTATGTCTTGAAACCCAAACATAGTATTTTTTAAAACCATACAGATTGTTTCTCTTATTGTGGTGCTTATGGCTGTTCTGTGTGTTTTCCAGCAATCAGGGAAGATGGCATGCCAGGAGGGAGAAACAAAAGCATTGGGCCTGTACAGGTAAATATTCACTATGCACTCTACCACCGCTAATTACAGCTAGTTTCCCACAGTGACTTTGATATTGCCGAACTGTCCTGAATTTTTTTAATGTATATTTAAATTGCTTACTAAGAATTGTTATGTAAAATACTGCTAATTTCTAACCCATTGCCCTGAACTGTGATTATTGTAAATTAAATTGATCCCATCCTTGACAGTGATTTCATTTAAACAAGGTAATTGGGCAAATTAGCATCCCCAATTGCTTGCAGCACCAGTCATTATTTACAGTGTTCAATTCAATCTATGTCATGAACTCCTCCCGAGTTGAAGTGATGAGAGAAGATCGAAAATTAGGGGGTAAAAAAAACACACACAAAAAAAACAATAAAAAAATCTGTCATTAACAATAGATGAAGGATTAGCCATGCTTTTCAAATATCATTTTGGCATAGCTAGATGTGGGTCATTCCATGTCATTTCAGCAAGCCGTGACACCCACCCTCTCAGATTGTTCTGAAATCGTGTCTGTAGTTAGAAACAGATAAGATAAGCCTTTGCGGAAGCATTATTTTGTTGAAATACAATTTGATCTCTTAGAAATTAAGCTAATTAATTGCACACAAATTGGATATTTTAATTTATAGGATTCATATAATATTAAATAATTATTGTACCTAACATCCGATTTGGACCAAACTTTTTTGTAACCATGAGTAAGACATGAGGAATCAAAAGAAGCGGTCAAAAGCCACCCACAGACCCCCTCCCCCACACCATACATCAATCCCACTCCAAAAATAAGTATATAGTATCGGTTCCCTATGTTTGAGAAATATTATGGAGCTGAGGCTCTGAGTATTGTTTCTTCATCCTTTGTAATATATTCTCAATGAATTTGGCAAACTAAAAAATGTTCTCCTGTTCATAGAAATTAGTCATTGAAGTTATTGGGTTTGTGTCCTATCCTATTGTACATCCCAATTAAAAAGTTCTGACCACTAGATTGTGCTGTCCCTGCTAATAGGTGATCTTTTTTTAAATATTCCCCCCAACCACCATTATTAAAGTGATAGTTCACCTAAATTACAAATGAAATATTGCTTCTTACCCTGTAAGCAGGATGGGACATAAACACTTCAAAGAATTACACATTTTTCTGAACAGGGGAAAGAAAACATCAACAAATTCACAAATTCATACATTACATAGGATGAAGAAACAATACTCCAAGCCACGGCTCCATACTACTTGTCAAACATAGGGAACTGATACTATATACTCATTGTTGGGGTGGGATTGGTGTGGGGTTTGGGGGGCTTCGACAGTTTCTTTGGATTCCTGTCTAACTCATTGTTAGAAAAATGTTTGGTCCAAATCAGATGTTAGGTACTATAGTTATTAAATATATGAATCCTATATATTAAAATTGCCAATTTGGGTGCAATCAATAAGCTTAATATTTTAGAGATCAAGTTATATGTCAACATTATAATGTTGCAGGAATACTTATCTGTTTCTATCAACAAAAACTATTTCAGAACAATTTGAGATGGTGGGTGTTGAAATCATTTTTGTGTGTGTTTTTTTTAAGTGGAACGACCCCTGTATGTGTGGGTGCGTGAGCATGTGCATGGTGTGGCCTTGTGCCTCTGTGGAACAAGCTGTCCTAGGATAATTATACCCTGGATAACAGTGCTATGTTAATCCATTCAGATGCTTGAAAACAATGCTGTATTATTAACAGCTAAAGACTTGAAGTACCCAGGGGAGTGAATTATAATAGTTAATGGGCTTGCCAATGCCATGACTCTTTACATATTCTCTCTCTCTCTCTCTCTCTCTCTCTCTCTCTCTCTCTCTCTCTCTCTCTCTCTCTCTCTCTCTCACTCACTTCTCTTTCTGCTCTCTCTTTCTTATCCTCTCTTCTCTTTCTGCTCTCTCTCGTTCATCTTTCTCTCTATCCTCTCTCTCTTCTCTTTCTGATCTCTCTCTCTCTCTCTCTCTCTGTCTCTCTCTCTCTCTCTTTTCTCTTTCTGATCTCTCTCTCTCTCTCTCTCTCTCTCTCTCTCTCTCTCTCTCTCTCTCTCTCTCTCTTCTTCTCTTTCTGATCTCTCTCTCTCTCTCTTCTCTTTCTGATCTCTCTCTCTCTCTCTCTCTCTCTCTCTCTCTCTCTCTCTCTCTCTCTCTCTCTCTCTCTCTCTCTCTCTCTCTCTCTCTCTCTCTCTCTCTCTCTATGTCTCTGTGTCACAGATCACAGATGAGGAGATTGAGCGGATCATGTCAGGACAGGAGTTTAAGGAGGAAGCCAGTCTCCCGGAGCACACCTGGAGCAACAATGGTGACAGTAGTGACCACAGTTCCCCTAGCAACGGCGCCTCTGAGGGCAACCAGCCATCACCCGCATCCACTCTGTCATCCAAGTGAGTTAGCAACTCCTATACATTAGGGAGCATCGTAGCCATTGTCAGCAGTTTGTCCATTTACGAAATAATGAACTGCCTCTGACATCTCATTGCCAAGTTAGTAAGGTGTTTGCCACTAGAAGAATGCCTGAATGCAATCTATTCAGACTTAGCAGTGATATCTGTAGAATGAATTCGTACCAGTGTCTGCTGTTCTGGCTATGGAGACATGCATAGTGTCTATCAACAAGCAGCAAGGCCAAATATAGTCTACGTAGTGTGGTGGTATCTATTTGAATCTCTCTCTGTGTCAACATCCACATATCTATATCAGCCATGTACTCTGATTATGTTAGAAATGCACAGAAATAGTTATTTATCAAATCTCAACAACATGAGCACACTTAACAATTTCTGGCATTTAGTGTAAGTACAGTATGTAGTTGAACGACTACTGTGAGTAAATTATCTCGCGGCAGTGACAGTTCTACTGTGTTTCCCATCATGTCTGAGGTGTGAGTGTGTTTGACCATTGTGTTTTCTCTGTCCAGTCGCTCTGTAGAGATGAATGGCAGCTACACGGCGGCTCTCAGGGACCAGTACATGAACACCCCGATGAACACCCCCTACCAGCTTCTACCTCACCTCTTCAGCTACCATGCCCAGTCAGGCCTGCTGGCCCCACAGCCCCGCAGCCTCTACCCCCAGTCACACCCCCTGGTGCTGCAGCTAGTGGCTGCAGAGGACCTGGCCCCACTGACCACCCCCATGCTGATAGAGGATGGGTGAGTATGCCTGCTTAACCGGAAATATCTGCTGAGCACTCAAACTGTGGCATGTTTTTTTGACATAACAATTCCAGCAGACATCTATCTGGAAATGTGTTTTACAATATGAATTGTTCAACCATGTGACCAGGTCAGCTACAACTCCTGGCCCAATACAATAACATGAACACTTTGCTGTTATGAAGCCTGTCGATGTTCACATCCGCGTCTCTCTGTCTCCCCTGTTATGTGTGTCAGGTACAAGGTGACTCAGGTGGAGTTGTTTGCGCTGCTGTGTCGTCTGGCCGACGAGCTGCTGTTTCGTCAGATCTCGTGGATCAAGAAACTGCCGTTCTTCTGCGAGCTGTCCATCGAGGACTACACCTGTCTGCTCAGCTCCACCTGGCAGGAGCTCATCCTGCTCTCCTGCCTCACCATCTACAGTGCGCAGATCTTTGGAGACCTGGCCGACGTCACCGCCAAGTACACGCCCTCTGAGGACGAGATGCAGGGGTGAGTATTGCCCGACAGTGGGAACACTGTGAGGTTTAAACAATGATACTAGGTTGTGTTCATAGGTTTATTTTGGAATCATTGTTTGGAAAATGACCATTTAGCTGGGACACCCTCCTCTTCTGCCGAGTGGCGCAGCGGTCTAAGACACTGCATTTCAGTGCTTGAGGCGTCACTACAGACACCCTGGTTCGATTCCAGGCTGTATCACAACCTGCCATGATTGGGAGTCCCATAGGGTGGCGCACAATTGGCCCAGCGTCTTCCGGGTTTGGCCGGTATAGGCCGTCATTTAAAAAATGTAAATAAAATTCTCGTTTTGTGTTGGCATTCAGGCATCAGATGTTAGAAGGCAATAGTGTTTGCTTACCTGGACTAATGTTATTGTAGTATTTTTGCGAGGTGTGGTGGCTGAATACGGCTCTTAAGAGAAGGGATGATGTCAACATTTGAGTTGTGTTTCCTTCTGCAACAACAGTCTCCTACAGAGACCACCGTTCCACTCTGTGAGTTCACCATCTCTAAAGGCTGTGATATTTCGACCATTACATCGGGGTATATTGGTTTTGGAAGTGGGCCAGTGAACTGTCCTGTGAGGTGGATGACTCCTCAGGACTGTGGCTAGCACTGTCTGGGCCATTATGAAATACAGGTCTGTCCCTCTGTCCCAGATTGGCCATAATACTGTGGGGGCTTTTGGCTGTGTGTAAATCAGACCAGAATTATCAGCCCTTTTGGCACACTTCTTCCTCATTTTCTATTGGATTTACGACTGGGTTGTGTTGCAAAGTCCCATTTGCCTGCAGTTTGCACATTCAAGGAGAAGGTGTCTGATTTACTAAGCCAGTGCTAAGCGGTGTGTAAGCACATGTACTAAAGAGATCAAGATTTAAGGGGAGCTGCAGAGACGGGTATAGAGATTGATGAGTACAGTTGTTCAGTTTGCCGTGTTTAAGTACATGCTGCTTCCTTAAAGCTAAAGGAAATGTTTAGTCAGCGAGATGAATGTCCTTAATCACTTGTAGTGGATCAGCCTCCCCCCACCCCTCCTGCTCATCATCTTATTACGGTCACGATTGAATCAACTATCATAAATCTACTCTCCCTTAACGTTGTTATTTCTTTGTGATTTTCCACTTCTGTAGCTGTGTGTACAAGAGCTGGTAGTCTTGTTGATTTTGTGGGTTGTTGGCGAGTGAGCGGGCGTGCGTATCACATTTCACAATCTCACCATGTTTTTGTATGCTTCCTCTCCAGGTTCAGTGAGAATGGCATGGAGGTGATGGAGAGGCTGATCTATCTGTTCCGCAAGTTCCACCAGTTGAAGGTCAGCAACGAGGAGTATGCCTGCATGAAAGCCATCAACTTCTTGAACCAAGGTAACACACACACACACACACACACACACACACACACACACACACACACACACACACACACACACACACACACACACACACACACACACACACACACACACACACACACACACACACACACACAGTCAGTCAGACACAGCACTGATCCTTCAGGGATTTTTTGAACTGCTCTGCTGCTCAGATGCTTTATTGAATAAAAAGAATGCAAACGTCACACATACATGAACAGTAGCTAAGGTCCTCTCCTCGATGTTTCCCTGTCTGTCGTGCAGATATCCGTGGTCTGACCAACGTCTCCCAGTTGGAGCAGCTAAACAAGCGCTACTGGTACGTGTGTCAGGACTACACTGAGTACAAGTACCCTCACCAGCCCAAACGCTTCCCCGAGATCATGATGTGTCTGCCAGAGATCCGTTTCATGGCAGGTAAGTTGGGGCATCTATCAGGGATTGGCATGGTGGGCGGTGTGTTACGAAATGCTAATATAAAGGTCCATAACAAGGTAGGCGATAGGATAATTGCTCTGTACTCACACCCTGTGAAACATGTTTCTTTCCAGGCAAGCTGGTGAATGTTCCCCTGGAACAGCTCCCCCTTTTGTTCAAAGCAGTCTTGCACTCCTGCAAATCCAGCCTAATCAGCTACAGGACAGGAAGTTCCCCCTGTCTGACTTCTACGGGTACCTCCCCTGGGAACTGAGCCCTGCCCTGCTGGCTCTAGGACCGCCCCTTTACTCAGAGCTGGCCTAGGGGGCAGGGCAAGGGACTGGTCCTCCTTCCTGTGAATGTGACAAGCAGCTAGTTTTATAAAGCTTTTTTTTTTCTCTCTATATATTTATTACATGACAGAGCTGAATGTATGCTGATTTATGCTGTGCACATGCTTCTGTACAAACTAAATGCACATTGATGCATTGGTCTTTGGAGTTTACAAGTGTGTATCCGATTGCTCAATGTGTGGGTGTTGCCATTGTTAGAACTTGATTTTAAACATTTATTTTATTCGGATGGGGCCGGATATAAATGAGTTGCCAAGTGTTTTGAGACTACCTCAGGAAGATGTCGTTTCTATTTTCAGGTACCTTTTTCTCGCCGTTTTGAAATGAAGAGTTGCCCAGTCTAAATCCAATCCCTGTAAATGCTTTAAACTCCTGAATCATAGATTGATAAGTAGGCCTTTACCACGAAATTGACCAAAGGCATTGCTGTACGTTGAACCAAAGATTTTTTTTAAAAGCGTTCACCCCTGCAATCAACAAATGAATGTTCACTACAGGTGTATTGTCTCCCTTCTTGTCGTATTTTTCTATACTGTGTTACACACACTATCTCTTACAGAACCCACAGACAGACTTCCTGTAAGGGATGGGCTGGTCTGTTTTGAACATTCCTAGACTTTCGGCGAGGCGACACTTAGCTGGATTGTGGGATCTTCGTAGAAAACGAGCATACGGGTATTTTCTACAATCATTGACTGCGGAACAAATTAAATTGCAGGGGTAGGGGACGTTTGCTGTTAGCTGTATTGATTTTTGTTGTTGTTGACCAAAGTGTTATGCAAAGCTTTTTCAAGCAGAACCCATAGATGGGCAATGAGCCGATAGCTCAATGTAATGATTTCTTATCAATGAAGGACCCGAATAGGAAATGAATCAATGTGCGTCGGAGCTGGAGGGGAGACCTTCCGCTGACAGACAGACACACAGTGCAGCTGGTTCCCATCCTAACCCCTAACGATGAGACACCACAGACAAAGGCCCCACTGTCTTCCTTCCTAGTCCCTGTAGCACCCATCTGTTGCTCCAGACATACAACTTTTAGCCCTCCACTGGTACTCCCTTGCCCAATCCTTAGCCTCTGCACATGCTCATTGGGTTGGTGGTCCGGTCCGCACAGTTAGGTTAGAAGGAAATGCTGGCCTGCTCATTTTTACTACTACATCTTTAGACAGTGTTGGGTTCGGAATGCTCAGGTGACTACTTTTTAGGCTGTAAAAGAGGAGAGACGGAGGAGACATTAGGGGCTTGTCTATTAATCTGGAAGGACTAGAGGTTACTTCCAGCTTGCACATCATCTAAGACAGATATGCACATTGTTTAAAAAAAAAAAAAGAAACATACGGAGAAATAGGTTCTTTATTTTCTAAGTATGAGATGATAATTCTTCCCACTTGAAGAGTCTTTTTTGATCATTCAAGTTTGATCTGTTTCCTAGTAACCGTTGTTTGAACATTTGGGGCAATGCAGTCCTTAAAATGACTCTCTTTTATGCGTGCTGTGGTGAGGCAGGACACATTCTTTGACCATGAACTTGGCAAAGTCCCCACCCTGCATGCTCCTCTCTCTCAGGTCCTTGTGGACCTGTATTTAAACAGGGTAAAGTGAGTGTTGTGTATTGCATTCAGGAGTTATTCAGTGATCACAATGCTGATGTACTTGTAGGATTCGTAGTCGTAGGATTCAGGACATTGTAGGTTCTTCTTAGAAGGTGTTTTCTTTTTCAAACATTTTCCTGTTTTTATGAAAGTGAATGTGTTGGTTTTAAAGGGCATGTTTTGGAACAGATTGTTTTTGAACAGATTTTAAACAACTGGTGAACCAGTGCTCCCAGTTCAGTGTTGAGATGATTTGGCTGAAGGTGGCCTGAGACAGGGCCGAAATGCCAGAGATCTCCCCTTTCCAAACTGAGCATGCTCAAAATAACCTCAACTATCAGGTAGGCTTACTCTCTCCCTTCATCACTACTGTAAGTCCAGCCTCGTTTGTCTTGCTCAGCCTTAACACTACTACCTACCTGCCTTAAAGGAGTACTCCACCCCCCCAAAAAAAAATTCAATGTTTTGTTATTTGTTTCATTTGTCCATTGTTGACATAGTGCCAAAAATGTTTTGCTGGTCAGCGATCAATTTTCAAGATATGTAACTTTTAAAATATAGAAATCCTCCCCATATGATGCATCTCTGGGTGGAATGTTCCTTTAACACTGTACTATCTTATGCCCTGAACCACCCGTTGAATACTTTCTCCAATGGTGTGTGTTCTTTGTTTCAGTAGTTTTCAACTAGCCACCTTTCCATCTTTTGTTTTTATACATTTTCAATGTTATTGTTAAAACTAGAATCCTTAATTAGAACAATAACAAAGCGGACACCCCGCCTTAGTTTTGGTAAAAAGCTTGAGGGATGTGGGCCTGGAGAAATGTAACCACTCTCAAATTCATAGACAGAGCTATGGATGCAAGGACGGACCATCCATGACACGAATTCTAGTTTTAACCATGTTTTGAGGCTATACAGCATTTGTTTACATTGACATTACAATTCTTTCTGATGGATGTTGGATGTGATTCTATCAACTCTCTGCTGTAATTTAAGTTCCAAAAGAATATAGTGTTTATGGTATTGATATTACAATTCAAAAATTGTTTATGGATTGGTCACTCTTTACTATTACCAAAGACATGTTACAGAGTTGATGAGTAAAATGATATCTGCAGACAGTGAATTAACTCGGCAGAAGACAGGCACCTGTGAAACTGGTAAATATTATGCATGATCCTTCACATGCAAAGCCTTCACTGTATTCCCCAGTGTCATTTGGGCCTGAGGTGTGGAGTTTTCAACTCCGATATTAGAACGGAGTCGCACACCGTGGCTTCCCACTTTTCTTTCAGTTGACCATCTGTGAACAAAGCAGAGAACATTGAGGTGTGCCAGAAGTCACGGTGGAGAGTAGCCAGCCACTGGTCTGGGGGGCTCAGTGCATATGGCACTCCTAAACTCAGGGATCAGACATTTTTAGGGTACTTGTGTTTGAGATCCTAGCCCAGTGCTGCTGCTGCCATACAGTGTCACTCTGGCCATCATACATGAATATAGGGACTCTTAAGTGGCAGGTTCTTCGTTTTAAAATCAAACGTCACATTGCTACCTTCCTGCCAACACCTCTCATGTTTTGAAACACATGTAATACAAACTCATTACCATTCTCACTATTTTCTGGAATGTGTTTTTACAGATAATGGATATGTAATTTGCAATTTCTATACTGAAACTACCTCTTTTTGTGTGTCATCACGTTGCTTACTCTCACACAGGTAATGTTAAAAAAAAAATCATATTTATTGGTTTCATTGCACCAATGTTCTGTTATTTTGTGTCTCTTATTTCATCCAGTTACCTCACTGTTACCTATTTTGCATGTAAACGTTTCCTCATATGTTTTCCCGTGGTACCTCAGGACAAACTGCAGCCTCGCCCTTGGTGGATGGGAGTCAGTTTGACCACCGTGCGCCAGTTTACATTTACAACTTTTTTTTCTGCAATCGATCATGCAGTTTACAACGTCACACCAAGTGATCAATGAAAACGGATCAGACTGATGACTTATCTACCACGTCATGACCGTACACTACCAATCATTAACACACCTGATTACCATACCTTTCTGTGGGAATCTCGGCATACTGTATGTAATCACATGTCATTTGTTCACTTTTCTGCGGTCGTTTTATCAATACTTCCCATTTTACTTGTGAATCAGTGTTTCTTTGTACAGTTCATACAGCAACATATAACCCAGTATGGTATTCCAAACAATGTATTGTGTTCCTTCACTATATCTATATAGTTGTCAAGATGGGGTGTTCCAAACAATGTATTGTGTTCCTTCACTATATCTATATAGTTGTCAAGATGGGGTGTTCCAAACAATGTATTGTGTTCCTTCACTATATCTATATAGTTGTCAAGATGGGGTGTTCCAAACAATGTATTGTGTTCCTTCACTATATCTATATAGTTGTCAAGATGGGGTGTTCCAAACAATGTATTGTGTTCCTTCACTATATCTATATAGTTGTCAAGATGGGGTATTCCAAACAATGTATTGTGTTCCTTCACTATATCTATATAGTTGTCAAGATGGGGTGTTCCAAACAATGTATTGTGTTCCTTCACTATATCTATATAGTTGTCAAGATGGGGTGTTCCAAACAATGTATTGTGTTCCTTCACTATATCTATATAGTTGTCAAGATGGGGTGTTCCAAACAATGTATTGTGTTCCTTCACTATATCTATATAGTTGTCAAGATGGGGTGTTCCAAACAATGTATTGTGTTCCTTCACTATATCTATATAGGTGTCAAGATAGGGTGTTCCAAACAATGTATTGTGTTCCTTCACTATATCTATATAGTTGTCAAGATGGGGTGTACCAAACAATGTAAAGGCAAAGTGTAAAGACTTTAATAGGGTTAAATGATCAGTATCATGTTTGATATTTACAATGCTGCTTGTGAGTCATTATTCATTAGAATGTAACTTTGGCCCTTTTGCCATTTCCTGTTAACATGCTTTTCTTCACTCATCGCAACAATTAATGGTTTTCTGTCATAACAGTGTTATTACAAGCTTATACATTGTTATTACAAGCTTATTCAGTGTTATTACAATTCATTCGTTGAAGCTCCTTATTAAGGAGCCCACAATGGGGCAACTAGAGCAGATAAAATCACAACATATCTCAGGGAACAACGTCTTAAAATATTTCCATTGAATCTGCACCACTGGATACGCAGATGAAATGCATGACATTTGTATCTGCCATGTTTGTTTGTTTTCTCCTTAAAGGGATATTTTAAGGGATCCCCAGAGTCAGATGAACTCATGGATACCATTTTTATATCTCTGCATCCAGTACGAGGGAAGTTAGAGGTAGTTTCGCGAGCCAATGCTAAGTACCGTTAGCTCAATGAATGGAACTCAATGGCAACAACTAGCATGCTAGCTGTTACCATAGATTTCCAGTCATTGCGCTGATTCAGAGGGGTTGGGTTAAATGCGGAAGACACATTTCAGGTGAAGGCATTCAGTTGTACAACTGACTAATGCTAGTTAGAAGTTGCGCTGACGCTAGTTAGCAACTTCCTTCAAACTGCACACAGAGATATAAAATGGTATCCACAAGTTCATCTGACTCTGGGGAAGTAGATTAAGGGTTTCATTGCCAAAATCCCGAAGTATCCCTTTAAATCTTTTATTAAACTTCTCTCCTCTGCTTTTCTTACTTGAACTACCTGTGACAAATGTGATCCATATGTGTTAAACGCATGTTTAGAATATGTTAGGACTTGAAACCAAATAAATGTGAACGTTATGCAACTGTGCAATTGTTGTCGTGTCTATTATTATTTAACAGGTAGTGACCGGTGTGAAGAGTCTCTATGCTTCCCTTTTGTGTGGTGCTTATTTGCTGTACAAAAAAAGAACCGTTGCGATCTGATCATTCTATCGGATAGTATTACAGTTTTTCTCAATCGCTAAAACACCATTTCTGAAACCTTGCTCCATTTCCTGAAAACATTAAACACAAAACCTCATCTTCAAGCATTATTTACATAACCTCTGACTCCTCTTGCAAAATGAAACATTCGCCTCAAAACAGTTTTACCTGTGTTCAAAGTAATACACCAAAAAATAGAAAACACATTGTTCAAAACATACAATTCTCAGGGAGAAGTATATTTTTTTTATCTAAAAAAATGTTTTTCCGTCATTTTCTTTTGATGAACGAGAACATGTTCTATCATAGTAGCTCAAAATGTATCAGAAATTACTACTCTGCTTTGCTCTTTGCAATTTAGTTTTTTGTTCTTTTTTTGTTTTGTTTGCTCTCTGAACTGGCTTGTGTCGCATCATTTGAAACAGGTTAAATCAATTTTGAGTGGTTGTGTTCAATCAATGACATGTCTTCTCTATTTGTATTTGATTGTTTCCACTTGTGTTTACCAGTATGGATGACATGTGCATTAGAGTGCAGAATGTATTTTGAGAATGAGAATGTGTTTAGAATTTTGCTGAAAAGTCTAAGTGAGATCTGCAAATGGTGTTTTACCATGTGAAATGGTTTAAGGTATTGCCAACAGACTGCATAATTAGCTAAATGAGTCCAGGCAACTGAGAACTTTGTTCAGCCAATTGGGTTTTAGTGTTTTAGTAATTGAGAAAAACTGTAAGCTTACCAAGACATGTACATCTAGGGTTTAAGGGACACACTCTTTCTCTGTCATTTGAAGCCCGTCAGCAGATTTTGGATGGGCCTAATCTGTGTGTCCATGACCCATCCAGCCTAATTTGTTTTGCAGACTGAGAAAGCCTATCATTCACACATACACACAAAAACAAACCGTTCCTGCATTTGAGGGAGAAAGATCTGTATCTAGACAACATGAATTATGATCATCTACATTTAGGGTGGAACTAAAACGCAGGACCACAGTATACTGCACCTTTGGTAGAACCTGAATGCTAAATCTGAATGGAACTGCAATGCATATGGAAATGTAAAGCAATGCATGTCAGTGTCGTCCTAAATATAGTCAAAGAGGAGGAGGAGATCGAGGCCAAACACACAATCGACAGTAACATTGTCCTGTTTAGGTTATCTGGAGATCAGTGGAGCTACTGCTTGCATCATGTCTGTGATCCGGCCCAGGAGTGGTCCATTGCCAGAGGGGGGCCTACTTATCTGCTCAAGGCTGAGCGAGGCGAGGGGATTTTGACAGGCTGTACTAACAGCAGCCCCTCTTCTCTCCCCTGACAGGATCCCCTCCTTCACTGACTGACCTCCACTCTCAGGCCCACTCAAGGCTGGAGGTGTGGAGTCCCTTTCAATGGAGATGTATCATGCAGGGATAACAAAGGGTATGAAGGGGAAAATGTATCCTGTGCATGGATTGTGTTAGATGGTGTATACGACGATGGTGTACACCTGACATAATAGCAAAACCTATCAATACCACTATTTACTATCTACCACTCACAATAGAGAAATGGGCCATACCATGACAAATGCAGTATTACACAATTCAATGCGTTATGATAACACTATAAAAGTCACAAAATCAATAACATTGTCAAGACGAAAATTTTCAGAACCAAACATGGTTATAGTATGTGTTGTGCAGCTCCCAGTCAGGACAGGGTTGAGAGATCTTAATTGCAGGCCCCTACAGCGTTAGGTTTTAGTTGGCCCACCATAGTGGGAGCTGCCCTTTAGAAATGCCACCCTCTGAGCCAGGTTCTCTTATCAGAACTAAAAGTCCAATATCCTATCTCTTTGATAAGAGCCAGAGGTTTGATAAACACAGAGTTGGAGCTGAGATATAAGAGCACAGTACCACAGACTTAGGGGAGGATTGCTGCTTTGATTAAGATGTGAAGACAATCTAGAGGAAATGACATCTTTACTTGTCCTGCCAAGGGGTTTCGTCACAACAAGCCTTTGGGATTCACGCATTCCTCCAACTGCACTATCATGTGTTCATTTTGTTTGCTCAATGCCTTGACGATGTATGCTTTTACTGTAATGTGACTTTGTTGGTAGCAGTGGTGGTGTCAGTGTTTAATTGAACTAGCCCCGTGACACCTGCCTGTGCTTTAGGTTGATCCCATTTACGTTACTCTTGGAGACATGTCAAGGCTAGGCCTGACCCCCTCACCAAAATGAGAGAGATACAAGTGAAGAGAGAGAGAGAGAGGGGGATGGAGAAAGTGAGGTAGGAAAAATCCTTAGAGAGGGTGGATAAAGACATAGAAAGAGAGAGAGAGCGGGAGAGAGAAAGAGAGACCGAGAGAGAGAGAGAGAGAGAGATAGAAAGAGAGAGCATTTCGGGAGCATGTAGCATGGACTGTAGGGAAATGGTGACATCAGAGAAATGTGAGGGAACAAGGTTAGATCCCTCTGAACGTGTGTCAGTTGGCGGAGGGTGAGGAATGGTGGGATTGTTATCGTAAGACAGCGGGGCTGGAGTGCGCCAGGGTCAAGGGGAACAACATGATAGGGCTCCCCCAAGGAGAGAGGGGAGATGTGGAGAGGGGGAGACGAGAGAGAGGGGGAGATGACCACACCTGGAGAAACCACGCTTCAGGAGCGTGGCAGAAAGGACACAGGCCAATAAATCCAAGAGGACACTGATAGGCCTGAACTGTCAAGGCTGAAAGACGCTTGAATCTCCATAATGATCTTCGGGTTGTTAAAGGAGAAATCTGCAGTTTGAACAATAACAGAGTTGGGCTTGGAGAAATGTGACCACTGTCAAATTCATAGACAGAGCAATGAATGCATTGACTGATCATCCATGATATTAAAATGAATAATTTTAACCATGTTTTGGGGCTATGTTGCTTACAAACAATGGAGTAGAGCAAGCTTATATTTTGAGTTCTTACTGTATATGCTATTCTTCAAGAATCAATGGGTATATAATGAATTTAAAAGTTTAAAAAGTTTTAAAAAATGTAATCAATGTACCAATGCCAGATTGCCCAACAGTCGGTCCCTCTCCTTGTTCGGGCGGCGTTCGGCGGTCGAAGTCACCGACCTTCTAGCCATCGATGATCCTCTTCATTTTCCTTTGGTTTTGTCTTGTCTTCCATCATACCTTGTTCCAATCCCATCATTTACATGTTGTGTATTTAACCCTCTGTTCCCCCTCATGTCCTTGTCAGTGATTGTTTGTTGTAAGAGCTTGTGCACGTCTGTCCTGGTGTGCGGCAGGTTATGTACCCATTATTTTATTGTCCTGTTTTCCGGTGGGGTTTTTGTTATGAAACTGTGCCGTTTGGAAACACTGTTTTTGCTCTCCTGCGTCTGACTTCTCTGCCACCAGTACACACCCCTTACAAACAGGAACAAATGACATGTCTGTTGAGTTTATAAGGAAATAACGATCGAAAATTGATTAAAATATTTTTTTTTTAAATATTGTTTAAGATATGTTTGACCTTATAAATATACATATATTTTAAACATATATATTTTGTTCTTGTCTCCTCAAATTACCTGTCTGGTGTCAGAGATTTATAATGGACAAAAAGCTATAAATGCTACAATCTTACCTAATGAACAGCTACCAGGCTGTTGTAACCTTGAATGGGCTTCTGGCAGACGCCAACATTTGAACATCTGGTTGTCCAGTTAATCACTTCAATCTGATTCCCTTCACTAGAGCATGCTCATAAATGGAAACAACATTTTAATAAATGCTCATATCAAACATTGAGCGATATAACCCTGATTCTCAGGGCCAGGAAATGAAATTGAGGGAAAACAAATGAGAATTTGTTTAAAGTTTTGTTTTTGCGTCTATAACACTTTGGAGGCAAAAGAGATTGAGGACTTTTAGATCTGTCTCCAAATTTTGAGAGGAGAGTTTTGGTCAAGGACAGCCCCAGGAGGTTTGCCAGGCGGTAACAGTAATATCTGTACTGTACATGTTAAAGTGGCTGTACTGTCCAGAGAGTCCATATTGACAGATCCACCTCAAACGTTTTTTATAGTACACTACTCTGTACGAGACAACTGGGTTGCTCCTGTCTTTCTCATTACTGAATGTTTTGCCAAACAAACATTTATAAATGCGGTTTCTGAAGATTTCTGACATGTTAAAATGTGGAGGACAGAGAATTTTTGGACTGAAGTGAAAGCGGAATAATATTCTGAAGAGAGATGTACCACAACAATGGACTATATAGGCCCTTTTGATGCATACCAAGTTTATACTGCATGAAATTACTTTGACTGCTATAATGGATTATCAAACCAAAATATAGTGATATGTTTAAGTGTGTGCAAGGTTTCATTTGAGGATGACCTTGTGAGGGCATGATTCTATTGTTGTTGAACACAAAGCTGACTTCTCAAAAAAGAACTAACGGAAAGGGCTGTTAAATTTCAGTAATAAGTCAAGGCCAAG
Source organism: Oncorhynchus keta (assembly GCF_023373465.1). Lineage (NCBI taxonomy): Eukaryota > Metazoa > Chordata > Actinopteri > Salmoniformes > Salmonidae > Oncorhynchus > Oncorhynchus keta. Next base: position 12,046,452 of record NC_068445.1, on the reverse strand, counting down.
GAATGGTGTTAATGTATTGAGGTGCTCCATCTATGCTGTAGGCCTTGTCAAGCATCTCCCAGCTCTGAGCATCAATAAGGCTAAGCACAAATACTGAAAGGGCTGCATTGTTTTATTGGTTTCTCACAATTATTATTCAATACCGTCTCCTACTACCTTATTATTACTACTTACTTACTTACTACTTACTTACTTACTTACCTACTTACTTACTAATTACTTACTTACTAATTACTTACTTACTTACTTACTCAGTGGTATAAAGTACTTAAGTAAAAAATACTTTAAAGTACTACATAAGGAGCTTTTGGGGGTATCTGTATTTTACTATTTCTATGTTTGACAACTTTTACTTTTGCTTCACAACATTCCTAATAAAAATTAAGTAATTTTTACTCCATACATTTTCCCTGACACCCAAAAGTTCTTGTTACATTTCGAAATGCTTAGCAGGACAGAAAATGGTCCCATTCACACACTGATCAAGAGAACATCCCTAGTCATCCCTACGGACTCTTATCTGGCGGACTCACTAAACACAAATGTTTTGTTTGTTAATTATGTCTGAGTTTTATAGTGTGCCCCTGGCTGTCTGTGAATCTCAAAAATCAAGACAATTGTGCAGTCTGGTTTTAATATAAGTCATTTGAAATTATTTATACTTAAGTATACATACTTTTTGAATTTTAGTCAAATTTCTTCTGGGTGACTATTAAAGTATCTTTACTTTAATAGTTTAAACTCAAGTATGACATTTGGATACTTTTTCAACCACTGTACTTACTACTACTACTTACTTAGTACTTACTTCCTATAACAATGAATAGCTAATACAATCCCCAATGCTCACAGTAGGCCTGCTGTGCATGCTTCAACCACTACTGAAAGAGTGTTTGCTTTTGTCGTCCTTGGTAGTTTACATGCATTACGATGGTAGTCCATATACATAGAGGAGACCACCAGAGGGCATAACTCCAAAATAGTCATAACAGATACACATGTTCATCTTGTCCATCACATTTCATCAAACCCCATGGTCTATTGTAAATGTGACTAATATGGATATATGAAACTCTTTGAGGGGAAAAAAGATTTGAGTTCCAAAGTAATTCTAGCTCTTAGTTAAGAGTTTGTGGTTTTAATCTTTGACCTTGTGGGAAGACACTGGCGGAAACCCCTTGCACGTTTGCTTTCTTAAGATGCTATTGTAGTTTGACCATCTTTGCTCCTCCTCCAAGTGTTGGAGGACAAACGGAAGTGTTGGAGGACAAACGGAAGACACTGACATGTGTATTGAGCCAGAGGTTATCGTATTGTTCATGCTTGCTTTGTGATTTGTTATTGACAAGTAGAAATGTAGTCTCTCCATATGCGCATACTCTTCTTCGAATGCAGTCTCCACTTTCTTCTGAGAAAGCAGTGTCCTTACACTTTCTTCTGAGAAAGCAGTGTCCTTACACTTTCTTCTGAGAAAGCAGTGTCCTTACACTTTCTTCTGAGAAAGCAGTGTCCTTACACTTTCTTCTGAGAAAGCAGTGTCCTCACACTTTCTTCTGAGAAAGCAGTGTCCTCACACTTTCTTCTGCGAAAGCAGTGTCCTCACACTTTCTTCTGAGAAAGCGTGTCCTTACACTTTCTTCTGAGAAAGCAGTGTCCTTACACTTTCTTCTGAGAAAGCAGTGTCCTTACACTTTCTTCTGAGAAAGCAGTGTCCTTACACTTTCTTCTGAGAAAGCAGTGTCCTTACACTTTCTTCTGAGAAAGCAGTGTCCTTACACTTTCTTCTGAGAAAGCAGTGTCCTTACACTTTCTTCTGAGAAAGCAGTGTCCTTACACTCTCTTCTGAGAAAGCAGTGTCCTTACACTTTCTTCTGAGAAAGCAGTGTCCTTACACTTTCTTCTGAGAAAGCAGTGTCCTCACACTTTCTTCTGAGAAAGCAGTGTCCTTACACTTTCTTCTGAGAAAGCAGTGTCCTTACACTTTCTTCTGAGAAAGCAGTGTCCTTACACTTTCTTCTGAGAAAGCAGTGTCTGAGAAAGCAGTGTCCTTACACTTTCTTCTGAGAAAGCAGTGTCCTTACACTTTCTTCTGAGAAAGCAGTGTCCTTACACTTTCTTCTGAGAAAGCAGTGTCCTCACACTTTCTTCTGAGAAAGCAGTGTCCTTACACTTTCTTCTGAGAAAGCAGTGTCCTTACACTTTCTTCTGAGAAAGCAGTGTCCTTACACTTTCTTCTGAGAAAGCAGTGTCCTTACACTCTCTTCTGAGAAAGCAGTGTCCTTACACTTTCTTCTGAGAAAGCAGTGTCCTTACACTTTCTTCTGAGAAAGCAGTGTCCTTACACTTTCTTCTGAGAAAGCAGTGTCCTTACACTTTCTTCTGAGAAAGCAGTGTCCTTACACTTTCTTCTGAGAAAGCAGTGTCCTTACACTTTCTTCTGAGAAAGCAGTGTCCTTACACTTTCTTCTGTATCATTCAGATAGCTCTTCTTTGAGGCACGATTGATCCAATCAATAACTGGTAAACGGTTGTTACACCTGGGTGAGATGGCTACACATAAACTGACGTTCTACATGTTGCATCCAGTCAGTCTGTTCTACTGTAATTCCATCCTTGTCTGAACCATCAGCATGTATTTTCTATTGCATAATTATATAATGAATGCATTCAATTAAATGTTAATAGAAAATAATAGGTACTTTTTGAATTACTTTTTTTACGTGACATATTTACTCTTCTTTTTTGTTTTGTTGATGTGTCACATGTAAAAGAGATTAGCATAAATGCACTTTCACCTATAAAGCAATTGTTTTCAGATAAATTCTTTATCCCAGAGATTCTGCTGTTTTAGCAGAAAATAGCTGCAGAGGGCACAATGAGCATAATATAAATGATGAAGTCAAAACAACATCGAAGCCCCAATCCTGCTCTTTATTTATTGTCCTAATATATCTCAGAGACAGAGACAGAGCGCTTCTGATGCTGGGGTACCATTGACCTGTAGCCACAGCACACTCGCAAAACAAAAGAGTGCTGGAAACAAACATTAGATAGGCCATATTTCTGTGATTCATTGACAAGAGGCCTAGCCTGGTGTCTGCCTCTGCAGGCCCTCTTCCTCCTCCTCACCCTGTCCTGACAGTAGGCTCAATGTTTGTTTTCTGCCTCTTCGATATAATAATAGGATGTGTTGATAGCCTAATCAGGGACCTTGTTTTTGCCTAAACTGAGACCTTGGAGGGTCACTGCCCCATACTAAGATCCTTCACTGCAGTGGGCTCAGGGCATTATAGGATACATACAACAGGGAATGTAGGATAGATGTCTCATTAGTCTTAGTCTCATAGAGCTAATGCCTCTGTTACAGTAACAGTTAATGCTGCTGGTGCAATAACAACCAATTAGAGGTTTCTTTTTCATTACGTCTTTGCAACGGTGAACCGTATGTGAATAGTGTAATTCAAATGTAATAGTTTAAAACTCCTGCTTTGCACCACCTCATAGGATAATAATCATGTCCACAACCTGCAAACAATGGGCAGAATGGAGAATGGAGCAAATGTTTATCATGATTCATGAACAGGAATTCCAAAAGACATACCTTGTGGGTTTTGTATTTCTCCAGCTATGCAGAACAATTGATACAACTAGAATAACTAGATAACCAAATGCCTGGTGTAGACTTGCAATGTTTCACCACAAACGTTATGAGCTTTTACACATTCAAACATGAGGTTGAATTGATCTTGGCCTTGATGTAATTATAATAGACAGGCACTTGAGCACAATATCTTAAAGGTTCAATACAGCCGTTTTATCTCAATATCAAGTCATTTCTGGCTAACAATTAAGTACTTTAATGTAATTTTCTTCAATTACAATGGTAATATATAACCCAACATTTCTCAAGAAAGAATTTTGCTAGGGCTGTCTGGGAGTGGTCTGAGTGAGGGGCCTAATTGGACGAGCCTAATGGGAGGGATATGTAACCTCATAGTGTGGAAATATATATAAAACAAAGGGAAATTGCATTTTGGACTGCACTGGCCCTTTAAGAATATAGCATCTCTATACAATATCTCCCCTCACCGAACCTATGTTCTAAATCCACATCATAAACTGGGTGGTTCGAGCCCTGAATGCTGATTGGCTGAAAGCCGTGGTATATGTGTGTAACCACTTTATAATAGCAATAAGGCACCTCCGGGTATCCAGTCACTCTGTGTTGCGCCGTGCGTAAGAACAGCCCTTAACCATGATATATTAGCCATATACCACCCCCCCATGCCTTATTGCCTAATTATACAACGGGTGGGTCTAATCCAGAATGCTGATTGTTTAAAACTGCATTACAGTCAGTGTCTATTCCACAAGTTACCACCAGGCTAAATCTATTACATTAAAATGCCTATTTACTCTGTTCCATCTGACTGCGCAATCCACTGGCTCATCAGTGCAGCCAAGCAATTTATAAACTTGATCTCCACTATAAAAAGCATCTAGACATTATCTCACATTTCTTTTAGACTAACATTTAGTTTTTAACAGCGGAATATGTGTATAAACCTTGCTGTCTGTCTCTCCGACATTTGGAACATTGTTTCAATATTCAAATTTGTTCATGGCTCTCATGAGGAATGGAAGACCCAAGAATGACCTCTGCTGCAGAGGATACGTTCATTAGAGTTACCAGCCTCAGAAATTGCATCCAAAATAAATTATTCACATAGTTCAAGTAACAGACACATCTCAACATCAACTGTTCAGATGAGACTTGTGTGAAAAATATCCAGCTGTCCCATAGCAATGAACATGTTCGGAGTCAAGACGAGACAGATAGGCACACAGCCAATCGAAATCATGAATCAACTGGCATCATTTTTATGGATATATATAAAGAAATGTAAATTGAAAAAAATGTCAAACCCAACAAAGTGCAGCTAGTTTGCATTCTTTCCAGCTTCAGTTTGAAGTGATTGTGTTAGCTGTGTTGTTGGCTTGCTCCTCTGAACAATAGTGTCAGAGAGAGCCGAACAGATAGAATGAATCTAGCCGGCTTGGGTAGCAACCCTCAATTTGTGTTGGCACTATATCTTGTGGAAGGATTAAATAATATTTTTAATAAAAATATGTCAGTCATTATTCGATATGTTGGTCACCCGTTGTACAAAAGTGATAATGCACTCGAAGTCGTTGTTATTGTCATGGTTTTGCCGGCCCTCGACTACCTCTCGAGCCCATCAATACCCATTCCAATATATCCTCCTAACACCGGCTTCCTTTGCATTATCACTTAATTGTACATACCACTCTCATTAACACAGAACATACTGTATACAGAAGTGGTTATTTCAGACCTGATTCAACTGCAGATTTATTTCTTAGAACTCAAGAAAAACCTCGAGTTTTATTAATTAGACTAGGCTGCGCTGGTGGCAACAGTATCATGGAATATGGACTCAGGTAATTATCATTCCTGATTTTATAAATGTACAATGTTTGGTTAAACCACTAAGTTCAAGTTCTCCCTTGGAGTTTATCCTCGGGAATTGTAGATAGATGGTAGTGGTTCAGATGATTATGTGTGCCTCGATGGTCACCGAGGGGCTTGCATTACACAATGCATTGACCTACTGTCATTAGATTTCTGAAGTATATTAATTACATATTTTCTACAATTGTAATGCGATTCCGTATTGTCTTTGTCATAGCCAAAGTATGGCAGTTTCACAGTAAGAAAACATTAATAATTACATTACCTGATGGAACTGCCACACACAGTGCTCAATGATAGACAATACAATATGGATTGTTTGAAATATGTCCATTTTGTGGCATATATGATACTGATGAGGTTGAGGACTGATAGCCCCGTACGATACACTGTGTCTGTATGTGTGCATCTCATTTATTATATTGCTTGGATTGTGAGAAAGGGGCGCATCATCGTATCCGTGGTCGTCACATGACATGTCGATGACCAATAAGAACTTTAGTAACTTTTTTGCTATTTAATAAAGAAGGAAGAGCAAAGACAAAGCTGGAAATGACTGCAGTTATTCGTGGAGATCCCCATTTTCCTAAATCATCTGTTTTTAGGCTAAGTATTTGTTTTGTATATTCGGATTTTATAGGCTATCTAAAGTGGCCAAAGCTTTGCAGCATCTTATTTAAGGTTTTATTATCGTCGACGTCTGGCCTACCTCATAGGCAATTAAATGTTGGGAGAAAAGGCACAAGGTAAGTCGAATAATCCGCTAGTTGAATCTGTACAATTGTCTTAAACTTTGGATATGGCAACATTAACTTTGTAAACTCACAGAAACGCTTATGCACTATTTCATACATATAGCAATATGCCTCTAATGTTTTGTTGTAGCAAGCCCATTTCTATTAGCCTATTTAAAGTCATTAAGAATGAGATAGACCACAATTTTAATAAAGAAATTCTGTCTGCACTTCCCATATTTGTGGCTAGGCCGTAAAGCATAATGCATCCTGACAAATATGATATAAACCTTGCAAAAGCCTTCAGTAGGCAATCTGGGAAATAAGCTGTTCAAAAGAACGTATCCTTGAACACTTTTATGTTTTGTTTGTTTGGCTTCTTCATGTCTCAGTAAGAAAAATAAGAAAAGTATTACGCTAGCTACCTAGTTTGGCGCATTTGAAATAAAAGTGGTACAAAATTAAATGCTTCCTCTCCACATCTGACCTTGACGTATAGAGTAGGCTAATATATTTGCATAATTGCCAGAACGTCAAATAGAGTCCGTGTGAATCAGTGAATCTAATTTAATTCTACAAAATAGCTTATACCCGAACAAAATAATTAAGCCTACTTATCGAATATAACCTAATCTTCCTATTTTGTAATGAATTATTATTTAAAAAATAGTTAATAGACTAACGCTCCTTGTTGAAATGTATTGTTGAAACAGCCTTGAAATATAATTAAGTCATATGCAAAGGGCCTGCGTTTCCTTTTATAAATCTACCTAGCATATATCTAAGGCCTGTTGATGTGAAAGTATACGTCTATCATTTGATGCGTAGGCTATAGACCTACTAATTTCTTGTAAAAACAATATTGCTGTTCACATCAATATGGCCTAATTTAGTCAACATAATTAAAATAACGAAAACTAAAACGACTGATGATTATGAGAGAGTAATATCAATAACAACAAAAGCATGAATAATAACAACAGTAATTGTAATAACGATCGATATAGCCTAACAATGCTACATAATGTTAATATAAATATGATTACTATTAATCATCATGCTAATACGATTAATAAGAAAATAATACTAATAATAGGCCTACTAACAATATTAATAGTAATGGCTAATATCACCTTCGGTCATCCTCTGTTCCTATTTTGATGGTTCACGGCATTCTCCTTCAGATTTAACATCTCTAACCGTTTATTATGTTGCAAGAAAGAGTACACCGTACCGCTTTGGTTGTTTCCGAAAAATAGGTGGTCGCATCCACTGATCAATGACCAATCTCCCAATAGAAGAGCCTTGAGTACAGCACCTGTATCGAAGGCTATGCGTGCGAGGTTTATACAGACAGAAGACTACTGAAGCTGAAGCGCGCGTGGCGGTGTTGTGTGTTTGGATTATACAACGCAGTTATTCTATCCTGGTTTGGGGCGTTTCATGTATGCGTCTTATATTTGGTGTCTTTTGGGCTCAATGAATCTGTCTAATCATGTGCCTGTTTAATTTTAGGATGTTTGTTACCCCTAATAGACGTAACATAAAAATAAAATTCAATTGGATTTGTATAAACGATTAATATAACAATGGTATGTATGCTCGCATACAGTATGGAATCATCGGTCTTATTTTTGTGAAATAGATCAGCTCTCATTATTAAAATGCGAATATCACTAGATCAACTATTTATCATGTTCAATGTGGAAATCAATAAACTTCTGCATTCTTCGCCTATGTACATTATGATTTGTCAACCCATATTAAGATCATAATTATTATTAGCCAAACTTGTTTTTGTTAGGTTTTTAGGACTATTGGAATTACGTTTGATTTAAAACATACATTTTTGTCACAACTGCTATGAATCCTGCAATTTCGTCCTGCATTTTACAATGTGTCATGGGCAGTAAATGCATTCGATTAAGAAACGGTACATTATTTGAATTAATTGATTAATGACATCCCTGCGTCACCGTTTTTCTTGACACTTGATTTTATTCGCTAACTAGGCGTCCCTTTGAAAGTAATGGACTACACCTATGATGCCGATTTGGAAGAATTGTGTCCTGTTTGTGGAGATAAGGTCTCAGGATACCACTATGGACTCCTTACATGTGAAAGTTGTAAGGTATTTTCATTTGGAATTACTCATGATTTAAAATGTCCTTTTCCCCCCCTTGTGTTTGTGGGTATTGTGGCCCGTCAACCTAATGTAGATATTTTCTCCAGGGCTTCTTCAAGAGGACAGTCCAGAATAATAAGAGGTACACTTGTGCAGAAAACCAGGAGTGTAAAATAGACAAAACACAGCGGAAGAGATGTCCCTTCTGCCGATTCCAGAAATGCCTCAATGTTGGCATGAGATTAGAAGGTATGGTTCTCCTCATCATTTTACCCCTTAATTTGACGTTATCAGTGAGAGCATTTCAACATTATTGTCCAGAAGAAATATGCCCTTTATGTTGTGGCATATTTTTCCATGTGCAAATCAAATTTTATAACTGTAGATCTATTTGCATTTTTAAAAATAATTTGCTATTCATCTAAAATATGTACATTTCTTCTTTATGGTCAGTAGGCCTACACTAAAAATAAAAGGTATCTGGAGCATCCTAGGGGTTCTTCAAATTGAAACTGTGGGGAACCCCCCCTATAAGTTCTTCCAAGAACCCCATTTAATGGATCCTCAAATAACCTTTTGGGGTACATTTCTGAACTACCCCCCCTTCCCTATTATTATTATTAATAATATGCATAACAATAACACACTTTTTTGTTGTCAGTGTTTATTTTGATTTTAGTGGCAAAGCAGAATAAAAAAAAATCAAATATGACGTAAACTCAGAGCAGAGCCCCCAGTTCAATGGGCATATCCTCTGGAGTGTTGATGTTAATGTGTTGATGTTCTCTGTATCTATTGCCAGACTGATTTTACAGTGAATGGTGATCGAACAGGTTTCCTGTTATATTCATCACAGGTGTAGGGAGAGTGAAGTCTGTGAATCCAAAAAATAGTAATTACACAGATGATTAACAGAATATGCACACGACAGTATGCACCTTGCCCTATTTGGTAAAAGACCAAGTCCACATTATGGCAATAACAGCTCAAATAAGCAAAGATAAATGACAGTCCATCATTACTTAAAGACATGAAGGTCAGTCAATACAGAACATTTCAAGAACTTTGAAAGTTTCTAGAAGTGCAGTCGCAAAAACCATCAATGGCTATGATGAAACTGGTTCTCATGAGGACTGACACAGGACTGGAAAACCCAGTGTTACCTCTGCTGCAGAGGATAAGTTCATTAGAGTTACAAGCCTCTGAAATTTGCATCCAAAATAAATGCTTCACAGAGTTCAAGTAACAGACACATCTCAACATGTTCAGAGGAGACTTGTGTGAATCAGGCCTTCATGGTCGAATTGCTGCAAAGAAACCACTACTGAAGGGCACCAATGAGAAGAAGATGTTTATGAATTGTTCAGCAGTCTAAAGGCTTGGGGTAGAAGCTGTTGAGGAACCTTTTGGTCCTAGACTTGAGGCTCCAGTACCTGTGATTTATTTAGAATTCAAGGCACACTTAACCAGCATGGCTACCACAGCATTCTGCAGCGATATGCCATCCCATCTGGTTTGGCCTCAGTGGGACGATCATTTATTTTTCAACAGGACAATGACCCAACACAAGGGCTATTTTACCAAGAAGGAGAGTGATGGATTGCTGCATCAGATGACATGGCCTCCACAATCCCCCAATCTCAAACAATTTGAGATTGTTTGGGATGAGTCATATCGCAGAGTGATGGAAAAGCAGCCAACAAGTGCTCAGCATATGTGGGAACTCCTTCAAGACTGTTGGAAAAGCATTCCAGGTGAAGCTGGTTGAGAGAATGCCAGGTGTTCAAAAACTTTTGACCGGTAGTGTATGCCTCCTCTGTATACCTGCAGACACAGACACAAAATTGAGCAGTTCAGTCATCCGCACCCAATACAGCCAGCCTTCAAATTATTCCTATAGCATACAGTTGAAGTCGGAAGTTAACATACACTTAGGTTGAAGTCATTAGAACTTGTTTTTCAAACACTCCCCAAATGTCTTGTTAATTAACAAACTATAGTTTTGGCAAATCGGTTAGGACATCTACTTTGTGCATGACACAAATAATCTTTCCAACAATTGTTTACAGACAGATTATTTCACTTATAATTCACTGTATCATAATTCCAGTGGGTCAGAAATTTACATACACTAAATTGACTGTGCCTTTAAACAGCTTGGAAAATCCCAGAAAATGATGTCAATGCGTTTGAAGCTTCTGATAGGCTAATTGACATAATTTGAGTGAATTGGAGGTGTACCTGTGGATGTATTTCAAGGCCTACCTTCAAACTCAGTGCCTCTTTGCTTGATATCATGGGAAAATCAAAAGAAATCAGCCAAGATCTCAGAAAAAAAGCCAGACTACGGTTTGCAACTGCACATGAGGACAAAGATCATACTTTTTGGAGAAAAGTCCTCCGGTCTGATGAAACAAAAATAGAACTGTTTGGCCATAATGACCATCGTTATGTTTGGAGGGAAAAGGGGGAAGCGTGCAAGCCGAAGAACACCATCCCAACTGTGAAGCACGGGAGTGGCAGCATCATGTTGTGGGGGTGCTTTGCTGCAGGAAGGACTGGTGCACTTCACAAAATAGATGGCATCATGAGGAGGAAGATTATGTGGATATATAGAAGCAACATCTCAAGACATCAGTCAGGAAGTTAAAGCTTGGTGGCAAATGGATCTTCCAAATGGACAATGACCCCAAGCATACTTCCAAAGTTGTGGCAAAATGGCTTAAGGACAACAAAGTCAAGGTATTGGAGTGGCTATTACAAAGCCCTGACCTATAGAAAATCTGTGGGCAGAACTGAAAAAGCATGTGTGAGCAAGGAGGCCTACAAACCTGACTCAGTTACACCAGCTCTGTCAGGAGGAATGGGCCAAAATTCACCCAACTTATTGTGGGAAGCTTGTGGAAGGCTACCCGAACCATTTGACCCAAGTGAAACAATGTATAGGCAATGCTACCAAATACTAATTGAGTGTATGTAAACTTCTGTCCCACTGGGAATGTGATGAAAGAAATAAAAGCTGGAATAAATAATTCTCTCAACTATTATTGTGACATTTCACATTCTTAAAATAAATTGGTGATCCTAACTGACCTACGACACTGAATTTTTACTAGGATTAAATGTCAGGAATTGTGAAAAACTGGGTTTAAATGTATTTGGATAAGGTGTATGTAAACTTCTGACTTCAACTCTACATATTCTTACCCCTGTTGATTGATTTCCTTTGAATTGTGTCCATTTTCTGTTTTACAAAGATTTGCACAAATATGAAAGATAGATGGTATCATCATGAAATAATATCAATATAGATCATATAAGGGACATATAAGGGACAAACCTTAAATTAAGGAGATCTTTACATTTTTCAGTAAAGTGCCTGCACCTGCTGTCCTTTCACATTCAAATGTTTCAGTTTGGCAGTTAGGTTCATGCAAGAAACCCCACCAACTAAGGAGGTTCCTCCATGAACCCCACCTCCAATGGGGTTCTTGGAAGAACCTTTTGGGGGCAATTTTCAGTGTCAAGAATCCAAAGTTTCTTCAAAGAACTTTGAGGATATTAGAAGAACCCTTGTTGAACACCTACATTTTAGAGTATAGAATGGATTTTATAGCCTGTCTTAGCAATCAGTTGCATCTGGATTGTCAAATGTTTGTGCAAAAGTTGTTGTGGTAGCTTTGCATTAGGGACAGACAACATACAGACTAGAGTGTCCATGTGGTTTTGTGAGGGGATAGAGCATGCAAAAGATGACGGTGGCCAGAGCGCCGATTTCACCAGTGATTCCCAGGCATGTGATGCGAGAAAGCACCTGTTTCCGTGGAGAAATGACACATTGTTGACTTGCTGATAAAACTCTGGGCTTCTCGCTGATGGTTTTAAGCATTTTATTTACATCAACAAGCTTAGTGTTACGTAACGTCAAAGGCATTAGCTTATGTTGTGTATAGTAAATTGTGTAGTAGAATAAAGGAGAATGGGTCACACTTTCAACAAACTATCTGTTGATGAGCAACTGCTTGCTACAGTTAGGGTTAAGGTTAGGGTAAGGTTTCGAATAAGGGTAAGGGTTACGTTTAGGGTTTGGAAAAGGGTTAAGGTTAGGGTTACAGCTAGGGTTAGTAGATAGTTAGCTGAAATGCTACTGATACTGTAGTCTATCCAAATAAAGTGTTACCGGAGTATGATACCCTGGCGGTTGTTTTACATTGCTTTTTCAAAAAATGTGTTCAGGAAACTGCCAAACATTCCTGACTAAATTAGGATATTTTCCTGTGCACTTGTTATGGCTGTATTTTCAATGATAGACGTTTGACTGAGTTTCTCTTTATAAGGACTTACATAAGGAGTTATTTTACATGAATGACATTTTTCCTTGATATCTTTCTGGCTAAAGGAGCCTAGTAACAAATGGCATATAAGAGATCCACTGTTGTCGATAGCGGTTCTGTTTCTCAACGTGATGTCTCTTCTTTGACAGCGGTGCGTGCAGACCGCATGCGTGGGGGCAGGAATAAGTTTGGCCCCATGTACAAGCGGGACAGAGCCATGAAGCAGCAGAAGAAGGCTTTGATCCGTTCCACGGGCTTCAAGCTGGATTCTGCTCCTCCACAGCTCTCGCCTGTACAGACTAACTATGGCTTCACCGGCACCCTGCACAGCCTCCCATCCCTCCCCAAAGGCCTTATGCCCTCCATCCCAGCCTCCATCAACCCCACAGACTACGAGGCCAGCCTCTACGGACCCCCCTCCCTGGGGGTGGCCATGCAACCCCATGGGCCCCTGCCCACCCAGTACCAGTACACAGCATTCCCCAGCAGGGCCATCAAGTCTGAGTACCCTGACCCCTACACAAGCTCCCCAGAGTCTCTGGTGGGGTACCCCTTACCGGACGGATACCCCTCCGGTGGCTCCCCGCAGCTTCCCAGCCAGCCCCCGCTCGTGCTGGAGCTGCTGCGCTGCGACCCAGATGAGATGCAGGTGCAGAGTAAGATCATGGCCTTCTTGCAGCAGGAGCAGAGTGGCCGGGGCCGGCAGGAAAAGCTCAGCACCTTCAGCCTCATGTGTCGCATGGCCGACCAGACTCTGTTCTCCATAGTGGAGTGGGCCAGGAGCTGCATCTTCTTCAAGGACCTCAAGGTAAGCTCCCAGGCTCCAGTCCACAGGGAAACAATAGGCGAGAGATGCACATTGAGAAATTATCCTTATAATCATGATCGCATTATCATATCTTATCATTGTAATGATCGTACTTCATAGATAAGCAATATCAAGAATATTCAACAAAAAATGATAGAGGTAGAGCTTTATCTTTTGATTACCTGATGTTCTTTCTAAAATGTTGCACCCGTACACAGATATTGGCAGTAAAGAATGAAGGCCTGTGTAAAATGATCTATTTATTATGACAGATAGCTGTCATTGTTTCTGTGTCTCCTTGTTCCTGGTGGAGGCACTCAAACAGCAGCAGTTAAAGAGGTGACGCCATAACCCATTCTGTTTCCCTTTGGGTAATGATTTGAGATGCATCACTGTCCAAGCCAGATAGGCCTTGTACTTTAATTCCCTTTGTCAACTGAATGGTGCATTTGAGTTGTGCCATACGGTACAGCACAAGTTATGGCCCCAGTCAAATGTTACTCCCGGCCCCAAAGGAGAAAGACATCAATACTGTTGTTGGACACTGTGGTGGCTGACCTGGATATGTTACAAAATACTTTTCTATTTACATTTTTTTTTAGAGCGGTTCACCTGCATTGGTATCAGAAGTCTGATGGCACTACGTTGTGATAAGAGCATCTGCTAAATTAAGTAAATATAAATTAAAAAATGACAATTGCAAAGCATGCTGAGAATTATTCTAACGAGCTCCGCCCGACACAAGGCCATTAATAATACCCAGTGTGCTTTGCAGTTAATTTTGGGATGTGTATTTTCATGTATACATTTACATTTTGATCATTTGGTAGACACTCTTATCCAGAGTGACTTACAGTGCGTTCAACTAAGGTAGATAAACAACAACATATCTTGCTATCAGTTATAGCAAGTAAAACGTTTCGGTATCAGTTACTGAGAATATTGTTGTTGTTTTGGGCCAGGTACTTGCAAATTCAATTCTGTACTTTAAAATAGAAAATACATGTATTTTAATTAAATGCATTTGAAAATATAAGTATTTTGTAGTCTATGTTGATACATTGATCTTAATGGTATTTTGTAATTGTATTTTGTACTTTTTGCCCATCCATAATGAATGCTGACCAGTGCTATTGCTCAATGGTCACTGTGCTAATTGTTCATGATGTCTTCAGCCAGAGAATGGTTTGCGACGGGAACTTACTAATGGATTGTTTGTTCTTGTAGCACCAGATCTGAATTGAAGCGTACATTTAGAAGCAACTTTTTGCCACGTTATTGTTATTTCTCTCTCAGTCTTGTCTTCGTGACAGTGAGTCCATTGTGTGGATTATCTGATGGGCCACACTCCCTGAATGAGAAAGGAACATGGTACAGTGCTTTCAGAAAGCATTCATATCCCTTAACATATTTCACACATTGTTGTGTTACAGCCTGAAATCAAAATGGATTAAATATTTTTTTAAATCCTCACCCATTTACACACAAAACCCCATAATGACAAAAACATTTTTTAATAAAAAAATTTTTGCAAATGTATTGAAAATGTAATACAGAAATGTCTATTTTACATAAGTATTCACACCCCTGAGCCAATACTTTTTACAAACACCTTTGCCGGCGATTATAGCTTTGAGTCATAGGTATGTCTGTATCAGCTTTGGATTTTCTCCCATTTCTCCCATTCTTCCGTTCTCAAGCTCTGTTAAGTTAGATGGGGAGCGTCAGTGAACAGCAATCTTCAAGTCTTTCCACAGATTGTCATTGGGATTCAAGCCTGGGCTTGGGTTTGGCCACTCAAGGGCTTTCACATTCTTGTTCTGAAGCCAGTCCAGCGTTACTTTGGCTGTATGCTTGGGGTCATTGTCCTGTTGGAACATAAATCTTCTCCCCAGTCTAAGGTCGTTTTCACTCTGAAGCAGGTTCTCATCAAGGATTGGCCTGTATTTGGCTCCATTCATTATTCCCTCGATCCTTACCAGTTTCCCAGTCCCTGCCGCTGAAAAGCATCTCCACAGCATGATGCTACCATCACCATGTTTCACGGAAGGGATGATGTTAAATGGGTGATGAGCTGTGCCTGGTTTTCTCCAGACATAGCGCTTTGCATTCAGGCCAAATATCTATTTTTATCTCATCAAACCACAGAATCTATTGCTTCAAGCTCTGAGTCTTTCACGTGCCTTTTTTTTATTAAACTCCAGGTGTGCTGTCATGTGACTTTTTCTCGGGAGTGGCTTCAAGGAACTATGTAGTTCTTTCAGAGTGGTCATTGGGATCTTGGTCACCTCCCTGACCACGGTCCATCTTGCCCGGTTGCTCAGTTTGGTCGGACGGCCAGCTCTAGGCAGTCTGGGTAGTTCCATACTTTTTCAATTTCCCAATGATGGAGATGACTGTGCTCTTGGAAACTTTTGACACTCTAGAAATGGTTTGATACCCTTCATCAGATATATGCCGCATCACAATTCAATGGTATAGTTTCTGCTCTGACACACTGTCAACTGTGGGACCTTATATATACAGGTGTGTTTCTTTTTAAATAATGTCCAAACAATTGAAAAGGCCACAGGTGAACTCCAGTCAAGTTGTAGTGACATCTCAAGGATGATCAAAGGAAATTGGATGCACCTGAGGTCAATTTAGAGTGTCATAGCAAAGTGGTTTGAATACTTACGTAAATGATACCCCATTAGACTCAAAAATACCCAAGACAACTCAAAGCTATAATCACCACCAAAGGTGCTTCTACAAATGAGCAAAAATGTCTAAAAACACGTTTTCACTTTGTCATTATGGGGTATTGTGTGTAGATGGGTGAGAACAAAATCTATTTAATCCATTTTGAATTCAGGCTGTAGCACTACATTATGTGAAATGAGTCAAGGGGTATGAATACTTTCTGAAGGCACTGTATCTTTGTATAGGCTGTGTCAGAGGGATACACACATGGGCCCGTGACCCATCACTTGAGGCTTTCAACTGGGTTATTTTAAGGCTGGTAGGCCTATATGCCTCTGAGGACCCATGTTCTGATGTAGTGATCAGTGGTCAGGAGTTACTGCAGTATCATCAGTACTATGGTGTAAGACCTGACTGGGGAGGAGAATTCTGCCCCCGGACTCACAATGGTCTGAGACATAACATCAATGATAGTAATGGGGCTTTTGTTTTGAAATAATATCAGATTAAATGGTCATCATATCTGATTTTATAAAATGTTATGTAATCTCATCTAGCTATGGGATTATGCTTATGGAAAATGTGAGAGCCTGTGTGTATCTGTGTGTATGTGAGTGTGTGTGTGTGAAATGTTGTATCTGTTTCCTCCTTGAGAGAAAGTACAGTAGGTTGCTGTGCCCTTCAGCTTCCTCCCCATGACCCCCCTGATGAATCAAGACGTTTTGTGTTGGTCCTGTAGCTCCAACCGGGAGCAAGATTGGACTTCTCCTCTGGACAGATATATAGTTTCATTCAAGTGGTAGTAATTCTGTCATCCCCGTGCCAGATGAATGTGTGTCCGGGTGCGGGACAACGCTATTAGGGGGCTACAGCAACACTCTGTGTGTCACCAGCTGCAGAGCTGCAGAATTACTGACTGAGGCGTCCTTCGGCTCCCAGAGTCATATGTACTAGCAGTGAGGAGTGTCCAATCACCTCCCCCTGGCCAGCCCCTCACACACCGCACACTACCGTCAGCTTTAATGGGCTAGCTAGGGGGGTGACGGAGGACACGGAGAGGTGAGGAGGTTGGAGAGGTCATCTCTGTGTCTCGTAAATGCAGCGTGATGAGTTGCGAGACACTGACACCAGACCCAGACGCTGGAAATATGGCACAAGGACCCTCATCTTCCTCCCTGGGTTTTATAGTCACCCCATTTATCTGTCCATGTAGCTATGTGTGTTTCAGGTGGAACCACACATTCCCATGTGGATGCTAGCTTTTAAGGGGGTTGATGTTAGATTGATGCCCGCTTGAGTTTGTAATATCAGTGTAGGCTGTTTTATTTGACATTGGGTTTGACATTAGATTGGTTCTCCACTACCACCAAGTTTTGCCGTCTGTGTGGAATGAGTTTAAGCTTTGAGGTGACCTGCTGTTTTCTGTCTCTTCTTTGAGGTGGGGGATCAGATGAAGCTTCTTCACAACTGCTGGTCTGAGCTGCTGGTTCTGGACCATGTCTTCAGACAAGTGCAACACGGGAAGGAGAGCAGCCTGCTGCTGGTTACTGGCCAGGAGGTAAGCAGCCTCACAGTTCCAATATAAAACTAATACAATGCTCATGTATTCATGAATACCAGAAATACATACACAGTCATACACACATGCACATTCATCATGTAGTCATGACAAATATACAACCTCTATGGATAGCAATACATATTTGTGTAGCTAGATATATTTTGCAATAACTTGAATCTATACCGTAATCACTGTCATTACACTGTTCCAATGTAATTACCACACATTATTTCAGTGACACAATATAAAGTGGGACTATATCCACAAGTAGATAGATAGCCTGCTACTGTATGTGGAGACCCTGTGAGTGTAAGGAGTGCCTATCCCTGACCAAATGATGACCCACACAGATGCCTGCTCTTGTTTTTCCACATTTGGTCATGTTTTGGAGATGCGGAACAGAACAGGAAAAAACAACCATCAGCTGACAGGCTTCAGCTTGTATCTGCAGCTTGTAACTGACGCCTGGGTTTGGGGAAGAGAGGGGAAATATTTGTTTTTATATTTCTCTTGTTAAAATGGCATTATTTATTTCTCATAAGACAGCAATGGAAAATGTTTATTATTTCTAGAAGCTACTATGGGAATTGGGAGGATTTGACGTCCAATATGTTACATAACAGATAAATGTCATTAATTTAGAAAGTGGTGAGAAACTACAGCTACGGCCATGATTGGGAATCCCATAGGGCTGCGCACAATTGGCCCAGCGTCATCCGGGTTAGGGTTTGGCCGGGGTAGGCCGTCATTGAAAATAAGAATTTGTTCTTAACTGACTTGCTTAGTTAAATAAAAGCTAAATATTTGTGATTTTTAAATACAGCTGACTCACTGTATGGCATCTATGTATCTGTACTGAAGCTGTACTGTAATTCAGTAAATTTGTATTGTATGTGGTGTGTTTCCGGCACAATTTAAAGCCTGTATACAGCAAAACATCATGTTGTCCTCCGGTGTTGTGTTGCAGATGGATCTGTCATCCATGGGGTCCCAGGCAGGGGTGACTCTTTCAGGACTGGTCCAGAGAGGACAGGTGCTGGCTGGGAGGCTGCTGACCCTGCAGGTGGACAGGAGAGAGGTTGCCTGCCTTAAGTTCCTCCTTCTCTTCAATCCCAGTGAGTAGACCACATGGATACATATATATATATATATACACAGTTCCAGTTAAAAGTTTGGACACCCCTAATCATTCCAAGGTTTATTTATTTTGACTAGTTTCTACATTGTAGAATAATAGTGCAGACATCAACAGTATGAAATAACACATATGGAATCATGTAGTAACCTAAAAAGTGTTAAACAAATAAAAATGTATTTTATATTTGAGATTCTTAAAAGTAGCCACCCTTTGCCTTGATGACAGCTTTACACACTCTTGGCATTCTCTCAACCAGCTTCATGAGGTAGTCACCTGGAATGCATTTCAATTAACAAGTGTTTCTTGTTAAAAGCTCATTTGTGGAATTTATTTCCTGGTATACAGAACATAGCACTATTTGGTAAAATACCAAGTCCATATTATGTCAGGAAACAGCTCAAATAAGCAAAGAGAAATGACAGTCCATCATTACTTTAAGCCATTATGGACAGTCAATCAAAATTTCAAGAGTTTTGAAAGTTTCTTCAAGTGCAGTCGCAAAAACCATCAAGCTCTTTGAATAAACTGGCTTTCATGAGGGCCGTCACAGGAAAGGAAGACCCAGAGTCACCTCTGCTGCAGAAGACAAGTTCATTAGAGTTACCAGCCTCAGAAATTGCAACCCAAATAAATGCTTCACAGAATTCAAGTAACAGACACATCCAAACAGGAACTGTTCAGAGGAGACTGCGTGAGTCAGGCCTTCATGATCTAATTGCTGCAAAGAAACCACTACTAAAGGACACCAATAACAAGAAGAAACTTGCTTGGGTCAAGAAACACGAGCAATAGACAATAGACCGGTGGAAATCTGTCCTTTGGTCTGATGACTCCAAATGTAAGATTTTTGGTTCCAACCGCTGTGTCTTTGTGAGGCGCATAGTAGGTGAACAGATGATCTCCGCATTTGTGTGGTTCCCACTGTGAAACATGGAGGAGGAGGTGTGATGGTGTGGGGTGCTTTGCTGGTGACACTGTCAGTGATTCATTTAGAATTCAAGGCACACTTAACCAGCATGGCTACTACAGCATTCTGCAGCAATACAACATCCCATCTGGTTTGAGCTTAGTGGGACGATCATTTGTTTTTCAACAGGACAATGACCCAACATACCTGGCTGTGTAAGGGCTATTTGAGATGGTTTGGGATGAGTTGGACCACAGAGTGAAGGAAAAGCAGCCAAGAAGTACTCAGCATGTGTGGGAACTCCTTCAAGACTGTTGGAAAAGCATTCCAGGTGAAGCTGGTTGAGAGAATGCCAAGATTGTGCAAAGCTGTCCTCAAAGCAAAGGATGGCTACTTGAAGAATCTGTAATATGAAATATATTTTGAATTGTTTTGAAGTCTTCACTATTATTCTACAATGTAGAAAATAGTAAAAAAGAATGAAAACCCTTGAATGATTTGGTGTATCCAAACTTCTGACTGCTACTGTATATTCACGGTGTACTCTACCAATACTACCAATACTACCATATTAGATTATGATTATTAGTCTTATAAAATATATATTATTAATATACCATTTAGAAGATGCTTTTATCTAATGCGACTTACAGTCATGCATGCATACCAGTGCCGTGCAGTGAGGTTGGTGGCTTGGTAAGCATGGGCTATTATCAAAGCCAGATTTACTCACGAATAAACCTTGAAGCCCAAGTTCACCGTGCAACAGATTACTCCGACAACCAGAGTGACATAGGCTATTAACTGAGATTGACAAACAATTCTCACCAAATGTAAATACCAATGTAGACAAAATACAGAAGCGATAGCCTACGATGGCGACATGTTTGATATGATCTGACAAAATGACACTGAGCTCTGCCATAGACCGATGTAGCATCCACAGTTACAACGAATAGGTGGCACTGAAAGACCAATATATGGACACATTTCATCCGCAAACTCCATAGCCTTTCACAATGGATTTACAAATATTTTTTACACATACATATATACACTCAGGGCCAGTTTATTAGCCACAACCTCATTCCCAAAAATAGTTAGCTCCTACAGACAGTGAGTCATGTGGCGGTGGCTTGCTATATAGAACAGGCAGACAGGTATTGAGACATTCATTTACTGTCCGACTGAACGTTAAATTGGGCAACACAAGTGACCTAATTGACTTTGAGTGTATAATCGACCGTACCAGGCACAGCAGTTCCAGTATCGGCCTGGCTTTTTCACAAATGACAGTGTGCAGGGCTTCTCGAAGATGGTGCGGCAAAAAACAACAACATCCAGTCAGCGGCTGTCCTGTGGGCGAAAACAGCTTGTTGACGAGAGCAGTCGAAGGAGAATGGCAAGAACCGTACAAGCTAATAGGTGGGCCACAAACAGGCAAATAACGGCGCAGTACAACAGTGGTGTGCAGAACGGCATCTTGGAATGCCCAACCTGACGGTCCTTGTCAAGGATGGGCTATTGCAGCAGACAATCACACCGGTTTCCACTACTATCAGCTAAAAACAAGAAGAAGTGGCTCCAGCGGATACGCGATCACCAACCCTGGACAATTGAGGAGTGGAAAAACATTGCCTGGTCCGACAAATCCCGGTTCCTGTTGTGTCATGCTGATGGCAGAGTCAGGATTTGGCTTAAGCAGCATGAGTCCATGGCGAAATCCGGACTGGTGTCAACAGTACAGGCTGGGGGCGGTGGAGTGATGGTGTGGCGAATGCCCCGAAGAATTCCGGCTGTTCTGTATGCAGAAGGGGGGGGATCTGACCCAGTACTAGATGGGTGTAGCTAATAAACTGTAATTAAACAAGTGTAATTAAGTATAATTAATAAGGTTCTAACTAAATTATCATGTCAAGAATCGAAATGACTGAAAAATGCCATGCAGAACGTCAAAAAAGTGTCTCATCGAAACAAAAATGTTGCTTGATAAATCAAATGCATTAAAGGGATGTTGTCCGTAAATCCAAACCATAAACAACTCGTCTACTTTAGGACATGAAATACAAATACAGCACGTGATGCTGAATGGACAGCAGCACTATTCTGATGTTCATTCAACAGTAGCCTAACTCACAAAAAAAAATATTGCATTGAAGTCTACCTTTACTTGTAAATGAAGTACAACAGGGTGAAACTCTTGGTAACAGCGTTGTATAAGTCTTATTTAATCCTTTGGAGTTTGAAAAGTCTCTCAGTCTCAATTGACATGAGGACCAAGGATGCTGCAGTTGTACTTACCCAACACTCCCAATACATGTGGTCCTTTCTTTTTGAGCTCAGTTGGTAGAGCATGGCGCTTGTAACGCCAGGGTAGTGGGTTCGATTCCCGGGACCACCCATACGTAGAATGTATGCACACATGACTGTAAGTCGCTTTGGATAAAAGCGTCTGCTAAATGGCATATATTATCATCAGCTGTAGCTCGTTTGTCATGCTTACATCATCAAATCCCCAAAGTCACATAATGCAACATCACAGAGATCTGGGCTTTGTTTGTAACATCTTTGGTCTCATCTACTTCTACCACATCAAATGGGCCTGTATTAGAAGGATGTCCTTTCGAATCACATCACTGACTGCTTCAATCAAATCATTCTGTATTCTGTTTGATGTACCCAAAAACACTGTGGAAGTCTCCAGGTGTCTAGCTAACCTTTCATCTTTTTCAGGAAAGGTATACAATCACGCCACATAGTTGCTACGATTACATGAGCTTGTACTCTAATCATTACCGTGAAATTCAAACTCTTGTTTCCCTCGGTAGCATGTTGCTCTAATAAGGTCCTTCAAAACGTTTTCCCGCTAATTGATTTCATTTTTGAACATTTGTGCTTATTGCCTTCTGCCATGTGCTAATTGCTGCGCTGATGTGAAAAAATTGCCTAATAGGTTATGAACAGTTTAAGCTAAACGATCAGCCTTGTTGCTTTTAATTTTTTTTATGCTAGTGGTTGTATTAATTTAGGATCTATCGCATCCCACAACTGGCCCAGAGTATGTTTGGAATATTTATTTATTGCACAGAAGGACAAGTTAGCCAACAGAATAGGTCAACTTTTGTACTATGGGGGATAGTAGATTGACATAGGCTAGTGCCTTTGCTGTTCATCAGGCCTACTAGTCTTGTTGGCTGACTAACAGTAGGCTAAATGTGAACAGTTCTAACATCTTCAATATGCGCCTCGGAATTCGATAAGAGGGACCCGCGCAGTTCCATCCCGAATGTGTCTGTCTTCATCCACTTGTAGCCTACTTCTTTGCTAAAATGCCTGTGAGAAAGGACCCGATTACTTGACGGCATTGGCTACATCTGAGGGAGCAATGTGCGTGAGAGGTGCTTCGGAGCACCGCAGCCGGGAGAAGGGGATTATGGGCGGGCCTTAAGGGGCCTGGCCCGCCGTACAGCACCTTCTTGCCCGTCCAAATACAATACTGAAATATACACTACCGTTCAAAAGTTTGGGCTCACTTAGAAATGTCCTTGCTTATTTAAAGAAAAAACAATTTTTTGTTCATTAAAATAACATCAAAGTGATCAGAAATACAGTGTAGACATTGTTAATGTTGTAAATGCTATTGTTGCTGGAAACTGAAGAGTTTTTATGGAATATCTACATAGGTGAACAGAAGCCCATTAAACAGCAACCACCACTTCTGTGTTCCAATGGCATGTTCTGTTAGCTAACCAAAGTTTATCATTTTAAAAGGCTAATTGATCATTAGAAAACCCTTTTATAATTATGTCAGCACAGCTGAAAAATGTTGTCCTGATTAAAGAAGCAATAACACTGGCCTGCTGGAGCATCAGCATTTGTGGGTTCGATTAGAGCCTCAAAAAATGGCAAGAAACAAATACATTTCTCCTGAAACTCGTCAGTCTATTCTTGTTCTGAGAAATGAAGGCTATTCCATGCGAGAAATTGCCAAATAACTGAAGATCTCGTACAATGCTGTGTACTACTCCCTTCACAGAACAGCGCAAACTGGCGCTAACCAGAATAGAAAGAGGAATGGGAGGCCCCAGTGCCCAATTGAGCAAGAAGACAAGTACATTAGAGTGTCTAGTATGAGAAACAGACACCTCACAAGTCCTCAACTGGCAGCTTTATTAAATAGTACCCGCAAAAGAGTTGCAAAGAAAAAGCCATATCTCAGACTGGCCAATAAAAATAAAAGATTAAGATGGGCAAAGAACACAGACACCAGACAGAGGAAGATTGGAAAAAAGTGTTATGGACAGACGAATCTAAGTTTGAGGTGTTCAGATCACAAAGAAGAACATTTGTGAGACGCAGAAAAAAACAAAGATGCTGGAGGAGTGGTTGATGCCATCTGTCAAGCATGGTGGAGTGATTGTCTGGGGGTGCTTTGGTGGTGGTAAAGTGGGAGATTTAAACAGGGTAAAAGGGATATTGAAGAGGAAGGCTATCACTCCATTTTGCAACATCATGCCATACTCTGTGGATGGAGCTTAATTGGAGCCCGTTTCCTCCTACAACAGGACAATGACCCAAAGCACAGCTCCACACTATGCAATAACTATTTAGGGAAGAAGCAGTCAGCTGGTATACTGCCTATAATGGAGTGGCCATCAACCCATTGAGCTGTTGTGGGAGCAGCTTGACCATTTTGTACGTGAGAAGTGCCCATCAAGCTAATCCAATTTGTGGGAGGTGCTTCAGGAAGCATGGGGTGAAATATCTTCAGATTATCTCAACAAATTGACAACTAGAATGCGAAAGGTGTGCAAGGCTGTAATTGCTGTAAATGGAAGATTCTTTGACGAATGCAAAGTTTGAAGGACACAATTATTATTTCAATTAAAAATAATTATTTAAAAACCTTGGCAATATCTTGACTATATTTCCTATTCCATTTCCTAAACATAATTCCATGTATGTTTTCATGGAAAACAAAGACATTTCTAAGTGATCCCAAACTTTTGAATGGCAGTGTATATAATTTATTTCACTGAGACGCGCACCGACAAAAAGGCGCATCAATCTCAGATAAAGTGTCCGTGCGAGCAAAACAGCCACCCCCTGTTTTGCCAGGTGTATAGTCTATGGACAAAAATAGTATTGCAAGCCACATTATTTCTGGCCAGACAGCGTCAGATACATGTGCTACAGATAGCAAGACAGAGGGGCATGTAAAATATGTGTGAAGATAATGTGTCTTGAGTATAATTTAAAATGTTGATACAAGAAGAAGGGGAGGGGTGTGTGGCGAAGATATGCCACGTCTCTCTCCAAAATACATGCACTCAGCACTCCGGAATGTGCTTAGCTGTCCCCCGCCAATTCTTGCGCATAAATGTTTCATTGTGTGAATTGTTGCATATACTGTATTACATATGTCATTACATATGTCACCGGTAGGCCTAGTAAATGTACCGTTAAACCCTGTAATTTGGGTACATTCATTTATGTTAATGAATGTATCAGTTACAGTAATTGACTGTTCTTTAGAGTCCATTAAAAAGGGTTCTTTAGAGTGCTACACTATAAAGAGAAAAGGTTCCTTGAGTATGCTTTAGGGGTTCTTCAAATTGAAACTGTGAGGGTACCCCTCTAAATTCTTCAAAAATCCTTTTGAGCTACCCCCCTATTATTATTCATAATAATAATATGCATAACAATTACACAATATTTTAGTTCTCAGTGTTAATTATGACTTTAGTGGCAAAGCAGAATAAAATATCAAAATATGACGTAAACTCCGAGCAGAGCCCCCAGTTCAATGGGCATATCCTCTGGAGTGTTGATGTTAATGTGTTGATGTTCTCTGTATCTATTGCCAGACTGATTTTACAGTGAATGGTGATCGAACAGGTTTCCTGTTATATTCATCACAGGTGTAGGGAGAGTGAAGTCTGTGAATCCAAAATGTTTTAATTATACAGATGATTAACAAAACGTGTACAGGACAGAATTCATACCTTGGTTTTTGTGGTTAATGTGAATGGAAAAAAAACAGTTTTGATAATGGTTTTAAAACACATACCTTGTCCATAATGTAGAGGCCAATGGATTTTCATTGAAGAGGTAAGGAAGGAGGATGGTAAATGTGATCTGCATAACATACCAATACCAATTGAAATATGGCTCCTCCTCTGTATACCTGCAGACACAGACACAAAAGTGAGCAGTTCAGTCATCTGTACCCAATACAGCGAGCCTTCAACATTCATATCGCCAAGCATCACACAGAACACATCCACAGCCAAACTCATTCCATAAACCAGTCTAAATAACAGGTTGCGCCGACAACGAAACAAAACACAAGTGAGCAACCTAACAGCTAGACTTGTTTACAATGTATCACATCTCTGGTGAGCACAAGAGACTAATGTAATGTTGTTTAGAAAATAAATGCGTGTCAGATAAGCTAACAGCAACTAAATTCTTTATGATGGCAGACATGTTTGTTTATATTTGACTTGGCGAAAACTCCCTAATCCCAGAATGCCATTCACTATAAGATGCAAAGTCACAGATGGCTGCACTCATTGCCTGAAAAAAAAAAAAAATTAGTTGAGCCACTTTTCAGCATATTACAAATCGTCAATGTATTTGTTACAGTGTACAGTATACAAGAACCGGAGCACATTACTTGACAAGTCGTTTACTGTTTTTGACAAATCAAAAAACAAATCAAGTGTTTTCACCTCACAGATCATCGCACCAAATACAAGCCTACTGCCTGACCTAACCGTAGCGAGAACGCTAAACAGGGATAAAAACATTTCAGGGGGATTTGTGGGGGGGTTCGTTTAATTTGTGGGGGTTTTTCAGGTCCTTGGGGTGTAGAAATAGGATAAGGTATCATGGGGGGATATGATGCAGGAAATATTACTTTGATGGGGGATTTATCAATAAATGGGGGACAACCACAAGAGAAGTTTATACGCTAAATAAAATTAAAACCCTTGGAAAGGAGGGTCTGAGCTGACAACCCTGAGGTACCAAAGTTACAATCTGATGCAGTTCAAAACAACTGGGAACTGGGAAATCTCATACTTCTGACTTTAGTGCGTTCAAGACAACTAGGAACTCAGGAAAAAATTAGCGCTGACTGGGAAAAATCCCTTTGACCGGTCATCCAACTCGGAATTCCAACTTGGGAAGTCTTTCTAGAGCTCCGACTTTCTGACCTGAAGGTCATTGATGTTATGATTTTACCTATTATTCACAGTTGTCTTGAAAGCCCCATAAGTCAGTTGAGTGGTCGATCCCTTGTTATAACATCTTTGGTCTGACAGACGCTTACATGACAACCAGAATGGAATGCATTGTATGATGTCAACAAACATGGCACCACACATAGCTGGCAAATAGCTTAGCAGTAGCTCATCATCATCAGTACAACATTCAAAGAAGTATTTTACACACATCATGTGTGTCCATTACAATCGATGCAAGAATCGTAATGCATGATTTGTCACCAGTACTTGAAAACATGTGAATAAAACAGTAAATACATTATGATCCATACATACATATGGTGTGCTACAGCAGAAACAACAACATGATATACAGAAAATAAACAACTTACTATGATAGGATCGCACACATGTCCATAGCCCCATTGTAAGGAAAACAACTACGAAGGCAATGCGGGCGCCAGACAGAAAATGTGCTGGGGGAAAACGTTTGTGCAAGGCCTGTTCTGACTAGAGATGCGTAATGTACTTGATCTTGGGAAACACTAGGGAAGTGATTGGGCTCTTGTTGAAGAGAGAAGTTTGTCCGCTCAGTAAAGCCTCAAACATAAATGGTGCGCAACAGTGAAATTAGTGACTTTTTATGCGAATTAACGAGGAGGCGGGTCACACCTCAAATCAAACTATTGTTAGAAAAATAAACTTGTTTGAAAATAATTTGAAATTTACAAGTTGAAACAGCCTATATATAATTAGCAGGCAGCGTGCCTTGGTTTGAGGGCAGAATGGGTAACTGTCCTGTTGTGTAACAATCACATTTTGGAACAGTGACAGCATTCTGACATCACCTGCATGAAAAAACTCAGGCAGGGGCGACAGTTAGAGATATTTGGAACTCGTGTAATAAGGTTAAATTGAAGAGATCTTTACATTTTTCAGGTAAGTGCCTGCACCCGTTGTCCTTTCAAATTCAAAACTAAATGTTTCAGTTGGGCAACTAATGAAGCTCCTCTGTGAACCCCACCTCCTATGGGGTTCTTGGAACCATTTTCAGTGTCAAGAACCCTAAGGTTCTTTGAAGAACTTTGAGGATCTTAGAATAACCCTTCTTGAACCCCTAATTTTTAGAGTGCTACGTCATACGAGCCGGATTTCTGCTTGCTTGAACGCCAATAACTCAGATACACATGAAAACATGAAATTACCCAAGGAATCGATGGAACATCACTCATAGATGCACAAAAACAATATTACATCCAAAATGGGTGAACCTGTCCTTTAACTCATCACTTCCACCAAGAATAAAGTGAGCTTCTCCTTCATTTTTTCTTCACCTCACACAGTACGTCAACGAAGTCTGTTTTTTAAACATCCATTGAGAATGATAATAGTTCCTCACAGTATTTGAAAAATCTTTCCAACACTCTCCTGGCCTCGATAATCACCAACCCTCGATGTGAAAGAGCAAAATATTGTGGTCTGATGATCCCGTATCCAGTGGAAATTTCACAAAAAACAGCTGTCTGTCCCGAGCTCACTGGTGCAGGAAAGTTTGAGGGCCCAAAATAGGCTAGTTGATACAATGTTGCAATTTTGCTAGTGACAGCGTTGGGTTTGACCCAGTTGAATGATTTGATACATCGCACTTCACCAGCATAGCGAAAGTCAAGACAGATAGAAAGGGAGGCAGACAGGCAGAGAGTAGATAGAGTAACGCCATTGGATCAACAGTGTTTCAATGTGTCAATATAGCAGAGGCTGGTGCTCTCGCATTAGTTACATTTCTGTCATTTTAATTCAGATGTTTATGATTAATCACGTGACAACGATTTTGAGAAATGAGAACATTATTATTGAAATGAAACTGTTCCACGAAAAATCATCGTAACTGGCATGCAGACCGGTAGAAATGGTAGGATAAATTGTAAACTTAAAAACCAACAGGCCGCCGATGGTCTTTACTATAACACCCATTTAAAAAAACGGACTACGGAAATCTGCCTGCCCTGGCACACCCTGACGCCTTTCCTGAGGTTTTAAGGCAGTTTTAGCATTATATTGTTTTTGCACATAAAAAAAAACAACAGAATAGTTTTGAAAAAACATTAAATAACAGAACATAATTACAGTTTTATATAATTTTATTTTCTATTTGTCTTTTCATAACAGCTTTTTAAATTAGATTATCACAGTGTAAGCACTGACTGCACAACATACAGCTCATGTATAGCTCATTACAGCTAGTCTAAGAATGGAATAGATTTGTGATAGACCACATAACAGGACTTTTTTTTCTCATCCTTGAAAATGATCATGGCCTTTCAAGTTCTGAATTTGATTAGGTTTGAAGTACTTCAACACACTTTTTTGTAATGTTGCTGTGGTTTGGGCAAATAACTTTTTCAAAAGCTTTGTTGGAAATAGGTTTTAGTTGACAAGATGGTTCGGATCTATTCAACCCACGCTGTCCCATTTATTTTGAAAGGCAGTAGTGACATTTTAAATGGAAATGTCACAGCCATTGATATATTTTTCCAGAAGGATCCAACTGTTGTCTGAACCAAGCCTTTATTCTCAGGTAAATTCAATTAATTAAATGCAGGGCCTTATCAAAAGGCAACATTAACAAAGAAGACAACTCTACCCATTATTCCTTAATAGCACTCAATGGAACAACAATGGATGGGCCTATCATTGGATAGTCTGACTGACATTCATGCAGTGCCTTCTGCATATGCTGTGTGTGTATAGACAGCAGTTGCCCAGATTCCCTTAAGCGATTGCTATTTAGAGCCAGCGAGCTGGGAACAAAAGGATTTAGAATAATGAGAGCACTCGTCACAGCCAGAAAATATTACCATCTCCGTTGAATGTTTCATTCTCTCGCTCCCTCTCCCTCATCTTTCAATCAATGAGTCAGGTTTATCAGGGAAATGTAGTTGCCCTTAAGCGTTTTGAAAAGATTATTCAAAATATTGAATTACTATATGAATACCTCTCCTGGCAAGACTCATCTGATGCTGAATAGAAGTCCAACAAGATGCTGATGCTAAGACTTAACACTGGGATTTGAGGAGCAGTTTAAAATATATGTATCAATATTCTCCCATTTATGTGATCATCTAGAGCAGTGGTTCGCAAACCTTTTATAGTCCGGTACCCCTTCAAATTTTCAGAAATCTGGCAGTGGCTACCGATTAAATAACATTTTCACAGAACCACTTGTTGCAATTTCGATGAGGCTCTCTTGTTCAGATATCAGTAAGTGGACTGGAGGCAGGGCATGAACGGGATAATGAATCCAGTTATTTGTGTAGTCCATTTCGGGAAAGTACCTGCGTAATTGCGCACCTAGCTCACTCAGGTGGTTTGCTATATAACATTTGACATTGTCCGTAAGCTTGAGTTCATTTGCACACAAAAAAAATCATACAATGATGGAAAGACCTGTGTGTTGTCCTTGTTAATGCAGAGAGAGAAGAGCTCCAACTTCTTAATCATAGCCTCAATTTTGTTCCTCACATTGTATATAGTTACGGAGAGTCCCTGTAATCCTAGATTCAGATCATTCAGGCGAGAAAAAACATCAACCAGATAGGTCAGTCGTGTGAGAAACTCGTCATGCAAGTGGTCAGACAAGTGAAAACGATGGTCAGTAAAGAAAACTTTAAGCTCGTCTCTCAATTAAAAACAACGTGTCAATACTTTGCCCCTTGATAACCAGCGTACTTCTGTATGTTGTAAAAGCGTTACATGGTCGCTGCCAATACCATTGCATAATACAGAAAATACATGAGAGTTCAGGGGCCTTGCTTTAGCAAAGTTAACCATTTTCACTGTAGTGTCCAAAACGTTTTTTTTTCTAGCTGTCAGGCATTCCCCTGGCAGCAAGAGCCTCTCGGTGGATGCTGCAGTGTACCCAAGTGGCGTCGGGAGCAACTGCTTGCACGCGCGTTTTCACTCCACTATGTCTCCCTGTCATGGCTTTTGCGCCATCAGTACAGACACCAACACATATTGACCACCAAAGACCATTTGATGTCACAAAGCTGTCCAGTACTTTAAAAATATCCTCTCCTGTTATCTTGGTTTCCAGTGGTTTGCAGAAGAGGATGTCTTTCTTAATTGACACCCATAAATGTAACGGACATATACCAGGAGCTGTGCCAGGCCCGCCACATCTGACTCATCCACCTGTAACATACAATTCACTGGCTTGTATGCGAAGCAGTCATTGTTTCAAAACATCTCCTGCCATGTCACTGATGCGTCGTGAAACAGTGTTGTTTGATGAAGATATTGTCTGTATAGTTTTTTGGGCCTTTTCCCCCAGCATTGTCCCAGCCATATCCACGGCAGCAGGAAGAATTAAGTCCTCCACAATAGTATGGGACTTGCCTGTCCTAGCCATTCGGTAGCTCATCATATAAGACACATCTAGCCCCTTCTTATTAATAGTATTTGTTGCTTTTACACATTTCTTACGACTTCAAAGTTGTCTTTATTCTCGCTCAAAAAACTCACATGGCTTTTTTTTCAAATGGTCATGTTTAGTTTCTAAATATCTGCACAAGAGTGAAGGTTTCCCGCGAGTGAGTAACGATTAATGTGATTGGATGTTAATTATTTGACGAGGCTACTTGTATTTGAAATTTCGCTGAACACGAGATGGTTTCATTTTATTTTTGGCAGTGAAACGAGGCTACTCAGGCGAGAAAATAACCTCACCCAAATGTATAGCCTCATCGGAAAATCTAAATGTACTGTTTGAAAACGTGAAGAAAAAATCTAGATATTTTAAATGCGAATCACATATTTTTGCCGTACCCCCGATGGTATTGCACGTACCCCAGTTTGAGAATACCTGATCTAGAGAGTAATTAAATCCCCCCTAAAGCTCTTTCCTGTGTCCCTGTCCAGATGTAAAGCTGTTGGAGAATCAAGCATTTGTGGAGAGTGTTCAGGAGCAGGTGAATGGGGCTCTGCTGGAATACACTCTGTGCACCTACCCCCTGTACCTGGACAAGTTCAGCCAGGTGGTGATGCGTCTGCCAGAGCTGCGAGCCCTCAGCACCCAGGCAGAGGACTACCTGTGCTACAAACACCTGAGTGGGGAGGTGCCCTGCAACAACCTGCTCATCGAGATGCTGCATGCCAAGAGGGCCTGTGTATGAGCACCACGCTACCATCACTATATACTAGCAGACTGTCTGTGGGACTGACGCTGTGGAAGCCAGACAGGGTTTACGATTACAGCCCAGAGACAATGATGTGTGTGTTTCTGTGCGTGCGTGTGTGTGTGCATGCGTGTGTGCGTGAGCAGCCCCTCTGTCCTAGGTGTCTGTAAACAGAATATGGACTTGTGTTTTTGGCAGTTCTTTAAATGTACATAGATAACATTTACAAAAGAAGCTTTGTTATGATACTGTACGCAAATGTAACTTTGCCCTTTTCTTGAATTCAGCAGAGTGAGGTGTTATGTGAGAGCTAGTGGAGAAATTTCAGATTCTTCAGATGAAAGAGGCACTATAACACACGTCATTCAGACTTGTCCTAGCCTTTCAAATATAGTGTAAACACTACATTTATTTGAGCACTTGTTCCTTTGTAAATTGTCACCAACTTTACCACAAAGAAATTGTTGTGTGAAAAATAAGTTATGTTCAATATATATTTTTTTCTATTAGATATTGATATTCTAATATATTAACTACACGTGTTTACATGAATCACATAAGCACACTCATATTCAGTTTAACCTTAGAGTCGATGTCTTTGCCCCCGTGGAAATCTAATTAGCATAATACAAAAATCGACATAAATACCTGTCAGTTTAAGCTAGAGATATATTTTTGATGTTGCATTGGATGCGTCTCAATCCACCACATCCCCGATGTCGCAGTTCCGCAACTGCGGTGAAAGGTGACAGAGCTAGAGCGCTGTTTGTCAGACCATGAGACATCCCGAAAATCAGTCTTCTCACAAAATCACCTCCATGGA
The DNA here is from genome assembly GCF_023373465.1 of Oncorhynchus keta. NCBI lineage: Eukaryota > Metazoa > Chordata > Actinopteri > Salmoniformes > Salmonidae > Oncorhynchus > Oncorhynchus keta. Next base: position 12,013,440 of record NC_068445.1, on the reverse strand, counting down.
AAGATGAGACTATCACAAACACAAACATGTCGGTCTGCTCTAGGACACCCACAGGCCTCACATGACATGTCTGAAGGTCCCCCGGTACCAGTTGAAAAAATGTATGGAAGTACACTATCTGTTGTTCCATGTAGTAAATCTGTTATTCAATGCTTTTAAGGCCAAAAATAGCAGTAAAGGCCAAAAATTATTTTTCATCAAATAATTTCTACATATTTTTTTGTGGATACTTCAAGGGGTCTTAAACTTCAAAAATCAAATAGCAAAATTATCCTTGGTATGACCTTCTTAAAACAATTCCATATAGCTTAGAACCCCCCGGGTGGGTTAATGACAGTCTGTTACTCCAATGAGATATTTGCTTAAAGTGATAGAAAGAGAGAGAGTGGAGATGGAAAATGTGGCAGTGATGTGTGGGACAGAATGAAAGGAAGCCATCTTTGTCTGCAGCCATTTCTTATTAACAGATGACTGGAGGTCAAGGATATGGGGTCGTGCACTGTGGATGTTCTCCAGTCCTTTTGTAGTCACATAATGAATGAAAACATGCAATTGGCGATGTATGCAATGTATGCGATGTATGCAATGTCCAAGCTAAACGTGAAGGAGATATAGGGAAATCCAATTGTATTGAAGTGTAAAGAGAATACAGACCAATCGTACTTGAGAAATGGCATATGAAGTGGAAAACAACAAGTATCAGAATTGCAAAGGTATGAGGAACAACATGTAACACGCACATATCTGTCATTTCAGCACATATCTGTCATTTCAGCACATATCTGTCATTTTAGCACATATCTGTCATTTCAGCACATATCTGTCATTTCAGCACATATCTGTCATTTCAGCACATATCTGTCATTTCAGGACATATCTGTCATTTTAGCACATATCTGTCATTTCAGCACATATCTGTCATTTTAGCACATATCTGTCATTTCAGCACATATCTGTCATTTTAGCACATATCTGTCATTTTAGCACATATCTGTCATTTCAGCACATATCTGTCATTTTAGCACATATCTGTCATTTCAGCACATATCTGTCATTTCAGCACATATCTGTCATTTCAGCACATATCTGTCATTTCAGCACATATCTGTCATTTCAGCACATATCTGTCATTTCAGCACATATCTGTCATTTTAGCACATATCTGTCATTTTAGCACATATCTGTCATTTCAGCACATATCTGTCATTTCAGCACATATCTGTCATTTCAGCACATATCTGTCATTTCAGCACATATCTGTCATTTCAGCACATATCTGTCATTTCAGCACATATCTGTCTTTTCAGCACATATCTGTCATTTCAGCACATATCTGTCATTTCAGCACATATCTGTCATTTCAGCACATATCTGTCATTTCAGCACATATCTGTCATTTCAGCACATATTGAAGCAACATGTTTGAATTGGTCACACAGACATGGCAGGGTTGGCTCTACTAACTTCTTCTAGACAATCATAACACTTGCCTTAAGATAACCCTGGCTTGTCTGTCTATGGACCATGGTTTAGTAACCGATGTGAGAGTCATCTGTACCTCTCCGCTGTAGTACATTTCAATTGGGAAACATGAGAAGATTAACACAGTGAGCTGTACCAAGCTCAGATGTTTCAACAAACAGATGTCTCCGTTTGTAATTGGTTCTCTTGATGTTGCTTTTGCTTCTATTGTGTTTTTACCTTATTCCGTGAGGTCCCAGTCTTAGTCGTTTTTGGTGATGAGATCTGTTTATAGTCCTCATTCTCAAGCTGTCTGTGCTGGTCCACATTGTTTCCTCTCTCAGCAATTTGAATGCTTTTCAAACACAAACAATCAAAATGTTTTTTTTCTTTCTTTAAATATATTTTATTGTAATAGCATCAAACCAATAAATGCAATTAAGTAAAGCTCTACTTATGTGTCGTCCATTTCTATTGAACCATCCTGCAATTTATCAATGATATTGGGGTCATATATACCCAATATATTATTTTAAAATACTCTGGAGGCTATCCAGGATAGTGGCAGCAATTTATGAGTCATGATAATGTAATTCCTAGTAACTTGAAAGTCTGTGATTTTTGGCTGATAAGCCAGGGCTACTTCACAAATACATGTGTAAATGTACATTTCAGCCAATGATTACAAAGGGCACAACGATTGGAGGCCATTAACAGTAATTAAACAATACTTTTGAGGAACAAAGTATAAGGGCTTTGGAAAAAATTGTTTTCATACAAATCTTAAAATGTATTGTCACGAAACAGATGAACTAGCATGCTAATACTGTTGCACTCGCTAAGTATAGGGGTCTTAGGTCTAGTCAACTGGTCTCTAACCTAATTTAAGATGTGTATATATGTGAGAAATCAGTGCATGAGGACAGTGTTGTATGTACATGTACCCAGGAGACAGCAACCTTAGATCCAGGGGCAGCTCCTTCATGACCTCTTTGATTGTTCAAAGAGGTGATGAAAATAAATATATACAAAAAGGAAAAAACATGACCAAAAAAATCATTCTAAACAAAGTCAAGGGTGCACATGGCTACCAAGAAAACCCAGCAGCCTCACTGCTCTGCAAGCTGGCTCACTCTTGTTTCCAATCAACACTTAACAAGGATCCACAAGATTTCCTGGCTGAGCTCTTGAGCCAGGGAGCTCCTGCCCCCTGGGCATGAGGTGTGGAAGTGATTGGTAGTGTGCTTATCTGTCCTAACACTAACCCCCCCCATTCATAACAGTATAAAATTACATCAAACGAGAAAGTACAGTATATTCCCCGTGGGATCTAAATCGTTTCATGCAACCATTTGAGCTGTAGTGAATAATGTGTCTCAGTTCAGAGCGCACCTTCCTGTAGTGGAGATAGGGAGAGGCCAGGATTTCTGCTGCTTGTTGTAAGGTAGGGGAGGCCAGGGGAGGGAGGAAAGACTTGGGGAGACAGCCAAGCTGCAACTAGCACAGTCTCAAATACACATAGTGGTTGTCTGGTGATACAGTAGGTGGACAACAGGTGATAGGCTTCATAAAGTCTCTTTATGAGCTGCCCAGTCAGTCCACAGTAAGTCAGCAGCCGATCTCTACTATCTAATACTGTTGATCTATGAGATGATCTGTCATCCTACTATCCACGTTCTCACACTGACAACACAATCTTGTTGTCTGGTCATATGATTTCTTACAGTAGTAAAACCCTTTAATCCTAGATTCAAAGGTTTATATCCAGTTTACAGTGATAACTACTGTCTAGTTATGTCTGTAAAAGCAAAAAGTACACACACACACACACACACACACACACACACACACACACACACACACACACACACACACACACACACACACACACACACACACACACACACACACACACACACACACACACACAAATATTATTGTAAAAAAGCCTGAAGGTGTGATCAGCCATTCTCCAACAGTAAATTAAGCTGAAATCTACATGCACACGACAAACGTTGTGTTCCCTCTGTAAAACAGCCATTTCATAAACAGCAGATGATTCCTGACCCTGGGGCACTGTGGAGGAGGAGCTATCCTCCTAAAATACGCTTCCTGCGTGCTTGCGAGTACATATTTGAGTCTTTAATTCTGTATGTAGGGTGTGTGTGTGTGTGTGTGTGTGTGTGTGTGTGTGTGTGTGTGTGTGTGTGTGTGTGTGTGTGTGTGTGTGTGTGTGTGTGTGTGTGTGCGTGTGTGCGTGTGTGCGAATGTGTGTCTATTTACACTATCTACTACTATATGTGTATGAGAGTAGATGCATCTATTGTGTGTATCTGTTTGTGATATTCACTGTGCAATTCTTCTTTCTTTCCACCAGTTTATATGATACATGTGCCTTGGTGTGCAATTCCATCAGCAGCCTGTAGTAACAGAAGAGTAACAAAACATGTATTATTCTATCATCGTATTATTTATGTCTAATTTAATGCATGTTCCTTTCTTTGCAAAAAGGAAACTACACAGAACATCTATAAATGGTTGAATCCTTACAGATTATACCTCACAAAACCTTCAGTATTGTCCCAACACAGAACCTCTTGGGTGGATTGAATGTGTCTGTCTGTCTGTGTGCGTGTGCGTGCGTGTGAAACAGTCCCTCTGTGGGAGCAGGTGTTTGAGTGGATGATCGGCTGTAGTCTGATTGTCTAACTAATGAGGAAAAGGAGGTTTCCCAATGTTCTGACAAACAAAAGGAACAGAGAAAAAAAAGCATTCAACCTTTCTGATGATCAGACACATGGTGAAGGGACCTGGCCCACTTCAACGAGCCAAAGAGAGCTGCCCATATGTTTACATAACTCACACCTGATGTTATTACATGTAGGGTAACAGTCCAGTCAAAACATACTTTCAATCTGAAGAAAAGATACTAACTGAAGGGAATTCAATTACCACGGAATTGTCAGCAATGTAGCCTGGTTCCTTACTCTATGTGTGTCAGCCACATTATCTTTAATAAACCAAGCTAAATAACCCAAGAGTCAATTGACGCACCGGTGAGTAACATCCCAATCTACTTCTTTTTTTGTTGCATTGGTTGCGTCTCAATGGCAGAGCCAGAGCGGTGTTTCTCACCTGGTTACCGGTACTGGTTTAAATGAATGAATGGAAGTATGACAATTGTTTTGTGACGACCCCAAATAAAAAGGGTTAAATATGAGTAAAAAACAAACTACAAATATTTCCTGACCTTTCTTATATTTCCGAGATATAGGACAAACACATGAAAAGTTTGTTTGTTATGATACAGATTTGTTCTATTATGTATGTGTTATTCAATGCGTTTCTCTGGGCTATAGTATTAAAGGCCAAATTCAATATTTTATCAAATCATTTTTTATATATATTTTTTTAATACCTAAAGGGGTCCTAAAATTCTAAATCAAATACCTAAATGATCCATAGTATGACCATCTTAAAACAATTCCATATGTCAGCTTAGAACCCCCTCCTCCCCCCCCAACAGTTTACATGCTGACGATCAGGACACACAAGTTGAAATTTCAAAACTAACTCTGAACCAACTATATTAATTTGGGGACAGGTTGAAATGCATTAAACATTTATGGCAATTTAGCTAGCTTGCTGTTGCTCGTTAATTTGTCCTGGGATATAAACATTGGGTTGTTATTTTACCTGAAATGCACAAGGTCCTCTACTCAGACAATTAATCCACAGATAAAAGTGTAACCTGATTTTGTTTCTAGTAATCTCTCCTCCTTCAGGATTCTTCTTCTTTGGACTTTATATAGTGGTTGGCAACCAACTTTAAGGTGCATTACCACTACCAACTGGACTGGAGTGTAGACCTCAGTTCATCTTTCAATCACCCACGTGGGTATATGCTCCTAAAAACCAGTGATGAGATGGGAGAGGCGGGACTTGCAGCGGATCAAGCGTCACAAATAGAAACAAGTTATTTTTTAACGCCTGGCTACGCAGACGCTCGTTGACGCATGCGAGCAGTGTGGGTGAAATGACTGAATAACATGTACTGTATGTGTACATTTATTTTGCAAAGCACGCGATGCGAGCGGAGTGGTCAGCATGTTAGATTTTTAAGAATTCACTGTCAAGGAAATTGTGAAATTACCTGAAGGCTTGAAAGCAGTCAGTTGAACCACCTGGGAAAGTAAAACAGACATGTTGATGTCTGGGAGATGGAGCAGCATTCTCAAATACACAATGAACCATTTAGGAGTGATCATAGGCCTAATAGGTGGATATGGGCTCTTTAGATGCATAATACCAAACATACCTGGTTTCCTGATGCTGGTTTCAAGGAGAAGCTCACAAAACAACTTTCTTTTCCATAACTCTCTGAAAGACAAAAGGGCAAAATCCCACCAGTTATTCTCCTGGTATTAATGGAATTCATGTCAGGTGGTGTAGAACACCTGAGTGTAATATCCAGACTGCATGACTCAATTAACCGCCTTGCACCACAACCCACCACTACCCAATCCTAATCCACCACAACCCACCACTACCCAATCCTAACCAACCACAACCCACCACTACCCAATCCTAACCCAACCCACCACTACCCAATCCTAACCCACCACGACCCACCACTACCCAATCCTAACCCAACCCACTACTACCCAATTCTAACCCAACCCAGCCCAGTACTACCCAATCCTAACCCACCCCAACCTGCCACTACCCAATCATTAACCCAACCCAACCCACCACTACCCAATCCTAACCCAATCCACCACTACCCAATCCCAACCCAACCCACCACTACCCAATCCAACCCACCACTACCCAAACCCATCTAACCTGACCCAACCCACTACAGCCCATGCCTCACTCCAGCCCCAGGCCCACCCACCCTATTCTCCCTCTCCTACCGTTCTTGATGACCAGTGAGGTAGAGGTGGTGCTGCCGGGGCCTGAGGTCTCGCTGGTCTCTGGGCTGGAGGGACGGGGCAGACTGTGTGTCCACGACTGGGCCGGACCCCTCTGGGATGGCAGGAAGCTGATTGGCTGGGAACAGTTCTACAACCAATAAAAATGCGTGGAACTGTTTAGATGAAGCTGTCTGATTGTGGATTCAAAGCATGTGCATACTGAATTAGCATAGTGTTTTTCTCCAGTTGGAACATGAAAATGTTAGTAAGGATGTCGCTGTATGCTTTTTGGCTCACCGTGAAAGACAAGGCTTTCCTCTTCTCTTTGATCCTCTTAATGGCATTCCTCACCTTTAAGAAAAGCAGACAATACCATCAATAGCTTGCACACCCACTGACGTATTTGGCAGCGTCAAGTGGTTGGCATGCCACAGATGGACAACTACTTTCGGAGAGAAAGAAGCCTCGCTGAAAGAGTTCTTTGAAAACCTACCTCACTATTGTAAACCGCATACACCAAGAATATGTACAGGCCCTGCAGAAAGGGAAGGACAGACAATAATATATTACCCATGGCTGTAGACTACCTACAATATGTGCTTTATCCTGGCTTTAGTGAGTTAGACAACTTGTTGATGAGGCTGTGTAGGCTGTTCCTGATTGTACGATGATGACCAACTTCTTCCTGCTTGGTGAGAACAGTGGGTTGTTTCTATAAGTATATTTTCCGCTCTGAGGAAGACTGCGGTTTATCTCCTCTCCCCTCTCTTCTGGATGAAACCTCAGTAAATCTAAATTAACTAGCATCTCTTTGAGGGGTACTCCGGGGCCAGCGGCCAGCTCATTCACATTAATTAACAACCGTGCTTGAAGTTCCTGAGAGAAAGAGAAAGAGAGAAAGCCAGGAACACAGAGAGAGAGATATATACAGAGAGAGAGATAGTGAAAGAGAGAGAGGCAGAGAGAGAGAGGAATAGAGGGGAAGTCCAGAGTACCTCCAGCTGATTTACAGGGCTTATCAGGGGTATGATGGGAAGGGAGGTGGAGGTAAATCTGGTGATGGGTCAGCCTGGAGTACCCCGGAGCCCTGCCATGACCTGTCCTTCAAAGGCCCACTCTGAGCCACCCTCTCCCCCACACAAACGCATACGCGCACTCACTCACTCACACACGCACGCCACACCACACCCACCACTCCACTGGACCTGCTGCAGCCCAACTCTGCTTATCTACAGCAAGCCCACCTCCCTCCTCTCTGTGTCTCTCTCACTCTCAGTTTCTCTTGAAACAATTACATACAATGATCTTTCTATGGGTGCTTTGCTCACCTGAAAGGCATTGAGAGCAATGAAGACATACGCCACCACCATGGAGAGGTGCACCAGGACTCCACACAGCCAGGTCAGGCCCAGCACCGGCAGTAGAATGAGGACTGGTCGTGTCACAGCCCTACAGAAGTCATACTGTCAGTATAGTGAAAACACCCACACTCACGCACCAACCCATATGAACACACACACACACACACACTGACGTACGCAAACCTGCACGCTTATATTAAATGAAAATCCTGCATAACTGCACACAATTAAATGGTTTGGAAAACCACAGCTATACTTGATTTGACTGGATTCAATTTAAATTCAGTATAAGTTTTTCAAAATGTCACATTAGTATTATGTACACTGAGTGTATAAAACATTAGGAACAACTGCTCTTTCCATGACATAGACTGACCAGGTGAATCCAGGTGAAAACTATGATCCCTTATTGATGTCACTTGTTCAGTCCACTTCAATCAGTGTAGATGAAGGGGAGGAGACTGGTTAAAGAAGGATTTTGAAGCCTCGCGACAGTTGAGTCATGGATTGTGTCTGTGTGCCATTCAGAGGGTGAAACGGCAAGTCAAAAGATTTAAGTGCCTTTGAACGGGGTCTGGTAGTAGGTGCCAATCGCACCGGTTTGAGTGTGTCAAGAACTGCAATTCTGCTGGGGTTTTCACACTCAACAGTTTCCCGTGTGTATCAAGAATGGTCCACCACCCAAAGGACATCCTGCCAACTTGGCACAGCTGTGGGAAGCATTGGAGTCAACATGGGCCAGCATCCCTTTAGAACTCTTTCGACACGAATTGAGGCTGTTCCGAGGGCAAAAGGGATAGCATCTCAATTTGAGGAGGGTGTTCCTAATGTTTTGTCCACTCACTGTATATGTTCTGATTTGGAAGTTAGGACTTTAAATGTTTTTTTTTCCCTTCTATAAATTCCTCTCAAGGAGTGTAAGAGCCATTTTGTCCTGCTTAAAGGACAGGTAAAACATGTATTTTGGAAGTAAAGGGCATGTTAAAGTGTCCAGATAAATGTTTTGGGTATTTTATTTAAAAAAAATGTATTTGGCTGATTTTCGAGCCTTTGATCATGTTTTCTCTGTGCCCCTGCAACTGCAGAAGGAGCATGAGAAAGTCTATTGCTGGTGTCTGGAAAACGTCACGAAAACGATGTGTGCACTTCAATGGGGCAAAAGGCTGTGTGTTGTTGGGATTTTGCATGGTCAGATAGCTAGCAACAATGACTAGAATCTTCCATGTGGAGAATCGTAGGTGGTTCATTTCAGGTAGATTTATCTTGTTCTTGACACCATGTAATGTTTTGAGGTGTTTTGACTGATGTCATGTCTATGCTAATATGGCTCAAATTCACTAGCTCGCTAACCAACAACTGTAACAATGTATTTGAGAGAAGTGCTCATTGTGCAAATATTTGTATGTTTTGTCAGAGACAAAATATAGTTTACATGTTGTCAACAAACTAATAGTTATTAAACAACCAACCCGTCTATAACATACCATTTATATCCAAAATACAGATTTGGTTAAAAAAAAGTGAACCTGTCCTTTAATATCAAAAGAAATGCAACAAAAAGCATAATACACAGAGGACCTTCGATGGCATTGGAGCACAAACATTACCATCATGTATTCATCCTCACATAGCCAGAAAAGTTCACAGGGCACTGCAGCCGTGCTCTTCGTTCTTTACAATCATCCCTTTAATCTGTTATATGCTTATACGTGAAATAACGTTAATGTTGCCTTGTGAGGTTGTTTGTTCAAAATGCTGGTGCCGTCGTCCTGCTGCACAGGGTCCGGGAGATTGAGTTCACACTGAACTATGTCCACAAGGTCAAAGTGAGCAGTTCCTCTTCTTTTCTTTTTCAATTGAGTCTTCCTTCTAATGTTGTGACATCATCACATTCTTACAGGGAACAGATCGACTGCGGAGGGGGCAGAGATGACTTGCTTACTCCTTCACTCTCTTTACAAGCAAATGAACAGGCGATGAATGAAACAGAAAATAGAATTTCATAAATCTATTATGAAATACGCTCTTGGCGTTCATAGATCAGCAGGGTGTACAAAACACATGTATTTATCTTGTCTCCGCAGGTAGCCAGGACTGAACCCTAGGCCCGGGTCCCTGTTTAGAGTCCACATTAAGCAGACAATGAGCTCAGTGAAAAGCTCTCTCTCTCTCTCTCTCTCTCTCTCTCTCTCTCTCTCTCTCTCTCTCTCTCTCTCTCTCTCTCTCTCTCTCTCTCTCTCTCTCTCTCTCTCTCTCGGACCAGGTGGTAGGCTGATAAGACCCATACAACTCCCACTACTTCAAACTCAAACTACCTCATTCTCACACAGTCACCGTCTCTCTGCTCAGTTTGTCTGTGTGGATCTGTCACTTGTGGATTTGAAAACCTCCTACTGCATTGCGCTTCAAAGGAAACTTATTCTGACTCATCCCTCACTGGAGTTGTCTCATTGTATCTCACACATATAAAGCATACCGTGAAAAGCAACCAAGGGTTGGATGTTGGGGTCGAGTCAGGCTCTAAATACAATTTATGTGTCCTACGTTTTCATGACACGTGTGTTTGTGAGTGAGAGAGCAGGAGAGTCAGGGAAAGAGAGTACAAGTGAGTGGATGAAAGAGATGATAAGATAGAGTATGGGAGAGTGGATGAGAGAGAGAGAACAGAGAGAGAGAGGGGAAGAGATACACTACAAGTATGTGGACACTCCTTCAAATGAGTGGATTAGGCTATTTCCGCCACACCCATTGCTGAAAGGTGCATAGAATATAGCACACAGCCATGCAATCTCCATAGACAAACATTGGCAGTAGAATGCTACCTTTCCAACAAGTCAGTTAGTCAAATATCTGCCCTGCTAGACAACTGTAAGTGCTGTTATTGTGAAGTGGAAATGTCTAGGAGCAACAACAGCTCAGCCGCAAAGTGGTAGGCACCACAAGCTCACAGAACAGGACCGCCGAGTGCTAAAGTGTGTAGGGTGTAAAAATCATCTCTCCTCGGTTGCAACACTCACTACTGAGTTCCAAACTGCCTCTGGAAGCAACGTCAGCACAAGAACTGTTCATCGGGAGCTTCATGAAATGGTTTCCATGGCTGAGCAGCCGCCATGCGTAATGGCTGAGCAGCCTAAGATCACCATGCGTAATGCCAAGCGTCGGCTGGAGTGGTGTAAAGCTTGCCACCATTGGACTCTGAAGCAGTGTTCTCTGGAGTGATGAATCACTCTTCACCATCTGGCAGTCCGACAGACAAAACTGTGTTTGGTGGATGCCAGGATAACGATACCTGCCCCAATGCATAGTGCCAACTGTAAAGTTTGTTGGAGGAGGAATAATGGTCTGGGGCTGTTTTTATGTTTCCAGCTAGGACCTTTAGTCCTAGTGAAAGGAAATCTTAACTCTACAGCATACAGTGATATTCTAGACAATTCTGTGCTTCCAACTTTGTGGTAACAGTTTGGGGGAGGCCCTTTCCTGTTTCAGCATGACAATGCCCCCGTGCACAAAGTGAGGTCCATACAGAAATGGTTTGTCGAGATCGGTGTGGATGAACTTGACTGGCATGCACAGAGCCCTGACCTCAACCCCATCGAACACCTTTGGGATGAATTGGAACGCCAACTGCGAGCCAGGCCTAATTGCCCAACATCAGTGCCTGACCTCACGAATGCTCTTGTGGCTGAATGGAAGCAAGTGTCCACAGCAATGTCTAATGGAAAGCCTTCCCAGAAAAGTGGAGGCTGTTACAGCAGCAAAGCCAACTCCATATTAATGCCCATGATTAAGTATCCACATACTTTTGGCCATGTAGTGTAGTGTACAGTATATACATATATATAGTTGAAGTCGGAAGTTTACATACACTTAGGTTGGAGTCATTAAAACTCGCTTTTTAACCACTCCACAAAGTTCTTTTTAACAAACTAAACTTTTGCAAGTCGGTTAGGACATCTACTTTGTGCATGACACAAATAACTTTTCCAAAAATTGTTTACAGACAGATTATTTCACTTATCATTCACTGTATCACAATTCCAGTGGGTCAGAAGTTTACATACACTAAGTTGACTGTGCCTTTAAACAGCTTGGAAAATTCCAGAAGATGATGTCATGGCTTTAGAAGCATCTGATAGGCTAATTGACATAATTTGAGTCAATTGGAGGTGTACCTGTGGATGTATTTCAAGGCCTACCTTCAAACTCAGTGTCTCTTTGCTTGACATCATGGGAATATCAAAAGAAATCAGCCAAGACCTCAGAAAAAAACTGTAGACCTCCACAAGTCTGGTTCATCCTTGGGAGCAATTTTCAAATGCCTGAAGGTGCCATGTTCATCTGTACAAACAATAGAACGCAAGTATAAACACCATAGGACCAAGCAGCCGTCATTCCACTCAGGATGGAGACACATTCTGTCTCCTAGAGATGAACATACTTTGGTGCGAAAAGTGCAAATCAATCCCAGAACAACAGCAAAGGACCTTGTGAAGATGCTGGAGGTAACAGGTACAAAAGTATCTATAGTAAAACTTGTCCTATATCGACCTAACCTGAAAGGCCGCTCCTCAAGGAAGAAGCCACTGCTCCAAAACCGCCATAAAAAAGTCAGACTACGGTTTGCAACTGCACATGGGGACAAAGATCGTACTTTTGGAGAAATGTCCTCTGGTCTGATGAAACAAAAATAGAAATGTTTGGCCATAATGACCATCATTATGTTTGGATGAAAAAGGGGGAGGCTTGCAAGCCGAAGAACACCATCCCAACCGTGAAGCACGGGGGTGGCAGCATCATGTTGTTGGGGTGCTTTGCTGCAGGAGGGACTGTTGCACTTCCCAAACTAGATGGCATCATGAGGATGGAAAATTATGTGGATATATTGAAGCAACATATCAAGACATCAGTAAGGAAGTTAAAGCTTGGTGGCAAATGAATCTTCCAAATGGACAATGACCCCAAGCATACTTCCAAACTTGTGGCAAAATGGCTTAAGGACAACAAAGTCAAGCTATTGAAAGGGCCATCACAAAGCCCTGACCTCAAACCTACAGAACATTTGTGGGCAGAACTGAAAAAGCGTGTTCGAGGGAGGAAGCCTTACAAACCTGACTCAGTTACACCAGCTCTGTCAGGAGGAATGGGCCAAAATTCACCCAACTTATTGTGAGAAGCTTGTGGAAGGCTACCCGAAACGTTTGATTCAAGATAAACAATTTAAAGGCAATGCTACCAAATACTAATTGAGTGTATGTAAACTTCTGACCCACTGGGAATGTGATGAAATAAATAAAAGCTGAAATAAATCATTCTCTCTACTATTATTGTGACATTTCACATTCTTAAAATGAAGTGGTGATCCTAACTGACCTACGATATGGAATTCTTACGAGGATTAAATATCAGGAATAGTGAAAAACTGAGTTGAAATGTATTTGGCCAAGGTGTATGTCAAATTCCGACTTCAACTGTATATATATATATATTGAGAGAGAGAGAGAGAGAGAGAGAGAGAGAGAGAGAGAGAGAGAGAGAGAGAGAGAGAGAGAGAGAGAGAGAGAGAGAGAGAGAGAGAGAGAGAGAGAGAGAGATATGGGCTATAGCGTGGGGACTCACCAGGTCAGGTCAAAGGTGTGGAGTTTAGATGCTGAACTGGGAGTGTGTTTCTTTACGCGACGACGAGCGCTGGACACCGTCACCATGACAACACGGCACAGCACCACTGCATTTACCTAGGAGTACCCAAAGTCTCAGAACAACCGATGGACATGCCATATTGTTGCCGTATGACACATGTATGACACATTAGTAGACATCACATGCAAGCACACACACACACACACACACACACACACACACACACACACACACACACACACACACACACACACACACACACACACACACACACACACACACACACACACACACACACACACACACACACACACACACACACACACACACACACACACACACACACACACACACACACACACACACACACACACACACACACACACACACACACACACACACACACACACACAGGCACGCACACAGTAAATAAGTGAAGTGAAGCTACATACAGCCAAGATTAAAAGAACAGGTCCCACAAAAGCCCAAATCATATCAGTCTCGACATTGAGCCAACAGTGACTGTCTGCTTTGTACTTGTCCAGGGATATCGTCAAGGTTACACCAACAATCACAACAGGCAGACCTGCAAAAATAACACAATATTTCTTGCTTTTAATTCAACAGGTCTCTTATATTCATACAACACATGCATGTCTTTAGTGAAGAGAGTTTACATTGCTGTGGTACAGGGCCAGGGACTACAGAAGACACCAACTGTCCATTCCCCAGCCCTTCTATTTAGTCTGAACAGGTGAACACCTCAGACAGCTGGCTGGTATATCTGGGCATCTTAGAAAACATCATCATGAGTGTGTTAAGCTTTTTGAATGCACACACTCTTCAATGGGGTCAGTAGGAACACAACCTTTGGTTTAGATGAGTGGTGTTCCAGACAGCACCGTGTTCTTACCAAACAATACTTCTATGTACTATAGCATATAGGCCAAGGTCTTATGTGAGTGGATGAGTCCTGTGTGGAACGTATGGGAACATTGTATAGTATCATTTAATGATGAATATCTTAGCGGAGTGAGGTGTGATTCTGCATGGTGTTTTACCCCAGCCAATGCCGTAGTACATCTTCATCCGGCGGTCTTCGCTGATGTTGACAGACACCACCTTACTCCACAGCAGCAGCCCCTCCACCAGCATCCAGGAGAAGGAGGCCATGAAGAAGAGGTGCAGCAGGGCCGTCACCAGCAGACATGCCCCCTAGTGGACAGGAGGGACATGGCATTGACAGGGTTCCCATCGCCATAGATATCTGTCCACCACTTACTCTTCCATGGTGGCACGGGCTCAAAAACAATAGAAAGTAATGCACATATAGTACTATAATCCAGAAAAGAGAATGGAGTCCTATCATACATTCAACGACAGAAGCAGCTAAAAGCCTACAGACTCCTGGATCACTGACACAACTGACCCTGTGCCCTCTTCTAGTCCATAGTACCCATGACCATATATAGAGAGTGAGATGTTTAAAGACAGACACAGCCATGTAAAGAGTCCCACCTCGTTAGCAGAGGCCCAGTCACTGCACATCAGCAGCAGCTCAGCTATCCCCAGAGCCACGATCAGGTTCTTGTGGACAGTGGTGCGGTCAGACTTAGGAACTCTGCCCCCACACCACACCAGGCCAGACAGTGGAGAGGTACACAGAGAGATGATCAAGGTCAGACCAACATACAGACAAACCGACCGTGAGTCAGTCATTATACAGTCATATGAAACACAGCAGCAGTTTGTCTGCTCAGCATAGTAAAGAGAAGTGATGTACGGGACAGAGTGAATCATTCAAACAGACAGATGTATTGTAGCCTCCACAAGCTAGTAGATTCTTCGCTGGAGCAGGGCACCACTCACCCCACAGCAAAGAAGAGGATGAAGGTGAAGAGTAAGCCACACAGGGACACTCCGCAGCCGATGAACGTCATGACCTGGAGGGCTCTCTCACTCTCTGGACTCCTCTGACACACAGACACACATGGGTAGGTATTTATCAGAGATTAGAAACTGGATGGTTCGAGCCCTGAATACTGATTGGCTGACAGCCGTGGTATATCACATGTATGACGAAACATTTTTTTTTTACTGCTCTGATTACGCTGGTAAACAGCAATGGTAGAAGAAGTGCTGCGTCGTGCGTAACAACAGCCCTTAGCCGTGGTAAATTGGCCATATACCACACCCCCTCGGGCCTTATTGCTTAACTATAAAACAGGTTGTTTGGATCCTGGATGCTGATTGGCTGATATGCGGGAGTTGTGGGACAACAACTCCTGAAAAATACCATAACCTGTTAATGTCATATCTGCACTGTCCACAACACAGGCAGGACATTCATAAACTATTTTTCCATGCTACTATTTGGTTTGAAACAGTCGGGGTTTGTATAAACCTACATGGCTGCCTCCACGACCTGTTCAACAATGTATTATTTTACAAATGCAATCTCTCCCGTGCCAGGAAAGAAGAGGAATGCACTGGCTGTCACCAACCAGCGCCAGGACCATGGACAGTTCTTCCACTCATGTGCCATCAACGGAAATGTCACTAT
Source organism: Oncorhynchus keta (assembly GCF_023373465.1). Taxonomy (NCBI): domain Eukaryota; kingdom Metazoa; phylum Chordata; class Actinopteri; order Salmoniformes; family Salmonidae; genus Oncorhynchus; species Oncorhynchus keta. The sequence goes on along the minus strand of NC_068445.1, from coordinate 11,997,502 downwards.
TAACATCCCCAACTATCTTGGTTAGCTCAGCTAGTGGCCTATTGGATATTTATTAAATCATTCTTTATTGAAGTTCTTCCCTCTCATCATCATTGAATCTCTGCTAGCTAGCTACATGCCAATAATTTGTTTAGCATAGCAACATTGAATGAATAGAATGATTAGAATTAACGACTGGGTCAAAACATAAGAAAATACCTAACGACCAGCCCACTTGTGGAGCAACTTCACAATGCAAAAACGAATTTACTCTTTAAAATAATGTTTTTTATTTAATTTATTTTTTACCCCCTTTTCTCCCCAATTTCATGATATCCAATTGCGGCCGCCTCATGGGTCTCCCAGTCGCGGCCAGCTGCGACACAGCCCGGGATCGAACCCGGGTCTGTAGTGATGCCTCTAGCACTGCCTTAGACCACGGTGCCACTCGAGAGGCCTCTATTTAAAACATTTAATTAATAACCATTTTATAACAGCGATAATGCCCTCGAACCCGGGAATTATCGTGTGACAACTCCTTCCAAGACCTGTATTCAACTTATTGGCATGTAGAACGGTTTCCAAATCATTTATCAAAATATGAATTAAATATTTTCATTAATAACATTATTTTGAAGAGTAAATTATATTTTGCATTGTAAAGTTTCTTCTCATGTTTTGACTCACTCAGAACAGCCCGTGTCGGGAGTTGTCACATGATAATTCTCGGGTTCCCAGGCATGACTACTGAACTATACAGACTATAAGTGTCTGTTGACTGTTCTCTATTGTACTATTTCACAATGTGGAATGTGAGGAATTGTGGAGGGTAGAATGGACCTTTACCTCGACTTCATAGACTTGCAGCAGCAGGGCAAAGTTGGTGGTGTGGTTGCAGAAGCAGACAGTGGAGTCGTAGTGTTTAGAGATGACTTCACAGCCTTTAGTAGACCACCACCCACCTGCCTCTGGCCTAGAGGGGCACAACAGTTTCATAACAATGTATGGTAACCATTACACTAATAAATCTGATTTCTATAGATATAAGCGGGTTACTGTTTTTTGTCATGAATGTTGTTCTGGAGGCAGCTCTGCAGAGTGGTCACTAGCAGCCACAGCCACAAAGTCATACAATCTGATTTTAACCCTAACCTTAACCACACTGCTAACCCTAATCTTAAATTAAATCCAAAAAGCACATTTATACAATAAAGCCAATTTTCACTTTGCAGCTGGCCCTCTAGAGGAAATCGCTCAGTTCTGCCTCCAGGACAAGACTCATCCCAATAAACATCAACCTGCTGGACATAATGAGAATTTGCTGTCATTATACTCACATCAGATCAAAGTCCCAGAATGCACAGACTGGGTCATACACGGTCCCTGCAGAATTCTAAAGCAATCGATGGAAAAGGACAATTTCACACTTCACACGGTAAAGGACAGGCTTATGAAGGAGAACAAGGGGGATATTCAGTATCATATTCTCTGTGGAAGAGGCAGAGGTATATAGTGCATAGAGGAATATAGTCCATGTGAGTGTGAGACACTGAGGTCTTTACTTGAGATCTGTGTTGGAGCTGGAAGCGCACAGCCATGCTGACAGGCTGTCCGTCCCCCAGGACTGTAGTAGAGATGACAGAGGAGCCCAGGATGGTGCCCAGGTACCTGACACACAAAGCACAGCACAGGCCATATGGTGGCAGTCACACATAAGACTGGATATCAACACTGGATCATGCTCGGTAGGCACTAATGGAAAAAAATTCTTCATGGAAAATGAAAATGCATGTTCTTAAGGGACTGATTAAAATCTACAGTCATTCATGAACAAAACTACTCGCCCTGTTTCAAATGATTTCTCCTGACTTCGTGCCTACTGAATGTGACCTTGGTCTGAAAGAAGTTCTCATCTTCCATACCTCTGGATGCCATCGGTGACGATGGGAATCATGGTGATGTTCTCCTCCGCGTTGAAAAGAGGCCGCAGGGAACTGTACCACGTGTTGACCACAGTCACCTTCTGGAAGCCTGCTCATACAACATCAACATCAACATCCATATCTCCACTAACCAAACTATGTGTCTCTCTCTTCTAAGAACACTAGACAGCTTAGCAATGCAGCAGTAAGTGGAAACACAGATCAACGTTATGTCTCACAATAGCCCGTTAATATAGATTGTAATGAGTAGTTGACTAAAATCAAGGCCTCGGGAGTGCAAATGGATGAATACATACTGTCTGTATTAGTACATATCCCACTGGGCATGAACTGGGTGAATCGATGTTGTTTCAACGTCATTTGTCAACTTATTGTGACGTGGAATCTTCGTAGAAAATACATTACATTTAAAAAAAGTAATCATCGGAAACTGTTGTTTTGAGGGTGAAATTTCAACCACAGGATTATGTCATCATGGTAACCAAATTTCAGCATAGACAAACCTTGTATAAAATATGCTGAATTTGTACCTTTCAATCAATGTCAGATCTTCAACATTAAATTTGCTATCAAAAAATAAAATAATTGTCTGGGCAGCACCTCCTACTGGAAAATAGATCTATCTACCGATCCAGGGTTTAAACCGGGCCAAGTCCTGCTTAGCTTTCATATTTTGTCACTGACTATTACCAATGTGCTATCGTGAGAATGAATGTTGAGAGATATCCACTTAAAAACTAAATAGATTCATTGTTGCTATGGAAATCATTCGAAAGGGGAGGTTTAACAGAGCAACTGAAATGTAAACATACTTAATCACTCATATATCATTAACAATGCTATTTAGGCCTATATATAATTTTCTATGTTATTTATTTAACTAGGCAAGTCAGTTAAGAACAAATTGTTATTTACAATGATGGCCTAGGAACAGTGGGTTAACTGCCTTATTCTGGGGCAGAACAACAGATTTTTACCTTATCAGCTCAGGGATTTGATCTAGCAGCCTTTCGGTTACTGGCCCAATGCTCTAACCATAACCACTAGGATACCTGCTGTGCCAAATTCATAAACAGCTATTGTTTCAATTCAACACAGAATTCAACTTATACACTAGGCCTAGAGTTTCAGGTTCTGTTTGATTTCAAACATGTCCATTGCTCGTGTTTCTTGGCCCAAGAAAGTCTCTTCTTATTATTGGTGTCCTTTAGTAGTGTTTTCTTTACAGCAATTCGACCGTGAAGGCCTGACTCATGTAGTCTCCTCTGAACAGTTGATGTTGAGATGTGTCTGTTACTTGAACTCTGTGAAGCATTTATTTGGGCTGCAATTTCTGAGGCTGGTAACTCTAATGAACGTCTGCAGCAGAGGTAACTCTGGGTCTTCCTTTCCTGTATCGGTCCTCATGAGAGTCAGTTTCATACAAGCGCTTTATGGTTTTTTCAACTGCACTTTCCGGATTAACTGACCTTCATGTCTTAAAGTAATGATGGACTGTCGTTTCTCTGTGCTTATTTGAGCTGTTCTTGCCATAATATGGACCAAATAGGGCTGTCTTCTGTATACCACCCCAACCTTGTCACAACACAAGTGATTGACTCAAATGCATTAAGAAGGAAATAAATTCCACAAATTAACTTTTAACCAGGCACACCTTTTAATTGAAATGCATTCCAGGTGACTACCTCATGAAGCTGGTTGAGAGAATGCCAAGAGTGTGCAAAGCTGTGATCAAGGCAAAGGGTGGATACTTTGAAGGATCTCAAATATAACATACATTTTGATTTGTTTAACACTTTCTAGGTTAATACATGATTCCATATGTGTTGTTTCATAGATTTGATGTATTCAATATTATTCTACAATGTAGAAAATAGTACAAATAAAGAAAAACTCTTGAATGAGTAGGTGTGTCCAAACTTTTGACTGATACTTGATCTTCTGCTTGGATAGCTCCATCTGTGCCACTGACTTGGTCTGACTTTAATTCCACTTTGTAAACAAATGAATAATTGCTTGGTTGCCTCCATCAAACCTTATTCAAAGTGCATTTAATGTTTGATATGATTTAGTTCTTTAACGATTTTTGGTTGAGATGGAGTCAAATATTCAACATACCCATTATTAATTTGTAGATGAACTGGAATTCAAGCCAGTGACACAGATGGAACTATCCAAGCAGAATATACATATCCTTCAAAATGTTGATATTTGGTTGCGTTGACAACCAAACACAATTCAAAATCACTTTTGATATAAAATAAATTGCCTATTAACTTCCTGACAACCAGTTTTTACATTGACAAAAAGGATCCGAACTTTAAGAGGTTAAATGTTGATATTAGGTTAGGTTGTCGAACCAAACACAATTCAACATTACTTTTGTAATACAGTAAATAGCCTATATTACAAACTAAAATAACATTCAACATTAAAATGAGTAACACCTCCATGGCCACATGTTGAAGTTATTGTAACTATAAATGTCTTCTTATGTCATCATATAAAGTGTGGGTGTTCAAGATAACATGGACAGGTTGTCGCAGGTCTGTGGAGATCTTCACAATTGCTGCAATAATCTGTGCAGAATCTCGAAAGGCATTGATCACTTGCACCATGTACTTTTAGCGTCATCTCAAATGCAATCTCGGTCATTTAGTTGTGCTATTCGATAAAGCACAGTGATAACACATGAATCTGTTAGATGAGTAAACAAAATATCGGACATTGTATTCCCATTTGAACTTTGCTGTGATTTTACATGGTTGAAAGTGCAGTGGGTGACAAGAAACCCAATAACCTGACGCTGTTTTTCCATTGCAATTTGGTTGTGCTTTTAGATGGTTGAAAGCATGGTGACAACACACTGGAAATTGAACTAACTTTACGTTTTAGTTTTGAGTGGGTGAATGTAGGTTGTAATCTCATTGATCAACATCTCAACCAAAAATGACCCAGTTATCCCCATTGAAATGACATGGTGTGCCCAGTGGGATGTGCTGATAAAACACTGCTTGATAAATGTGTGGTATTTCAAATAGAATCCTTCGTCACTAGGTGTTTACTGTTGGAATGCGGAATGCATGGTTGAGACTGTAAAGCACTAGGCCATGGCTGAAGGAGTGCAGATGAGATACGGACACTCTCAGGGTTGTCTCTCACCGTTGTCATGGAGATTCTGCATGTTCTGCGTGGGGACTGAGATACAGTCTATGTTGGTGACGCTCTCTACGTCTGGACCACAGAACTTAGGCCCGCTCGATCCCTCTCCCAGACTCTGCTGCTGAACCTCCAGTTCTGAATCACATAAAGACATATTCTCAGTGGAATGAACAGAATACTTTTGTAAGAGGAATGGTTGTAGTAACAACAGCACATCCTACAAAAAAAGTGCTAATGAGTAAACATGGAAAGGACAGAAAGGCCTGGACACTAAATGTTCCTATTTGCTGTCAACCATCTGAGACCTGATGAAGAGCCACTGTGGATAGGAATGTTGTCATTAAAGGTGTGGTGTATGGCCAATATACCATGGCTACGGCCTGTATCCGTAACAACAGCACTTAGCCGTGGAATACTGGCTACATACCACACCTCCTCGGGCCTTATTGCTTAATTCTATGGTCGGTCCGCTCTTTCAGCCTTTCAGCAGCTCACAGAACACACTAACATACTAGAAAATGCACTGTACTCTACTAAGTGACTCACTGATGTTGGACCTGTGGATAAGTAGATGGTCCGTTTCCGTCATCAGCTGAGTGCTCAGACTGGTCACCATGCGGTCAATGCTCTTGACCACAGCCATCGGTCCACTCACCACCTGGGGCACAGGGTGGGGATAAGGGAATGGGGTTTAATCATGGCGATACACTAGTCATTGGTAGGGCCAGGAGTTTCACCGGACCACGTGACCTAACCAGAATATAAAGCCCATAACTAGGACCCAGAGTTTGGTCAGGTGGTCAGGAGACTCCTGGCTGTGGTTATTGGATAGAGCAGAGACTGTGGGTGAAGCATTGCTATGTGGATTTCAGTCCTCTAGCTGCTCTAATACATTCAGCCTGGCTGTGCTGTACTGCTGTGACCTTGGAGGGTAGAAAGGCCTGGGGGAGGGGAGGTGGGTGAAATGGGGGAGGCAAAATCTCGGCAACAATATGAATGCTTCTCAAATGCCTAGCACTAGGATACATAGACTTGCAATAATTGCGGTTTATATGAAGTACAATGTTAGACATGTCTGAGTAATTGTTTTGGATGTGATATGTTAACCATAATAGCACAACACACTTGTGCTCCTTTAAAGAACATTCAACAAAGACAATAATGGATATTATCTTCAAAATGTTCACACACATTTAAACATGACCAGAGATCATAATAGTCTGTTAAAAAGTGCTGCTTACAATATACAAATTAGACCTGTTTATTGTCATGACAGATGTTGATGCAATCCAGAGCAGATTAAATTGAGTGTATCTGCGATGAAGTTTGATCAAGATTCAACCCTGTGCTCTGTACAAGTACACTTATCTAGCCAAGCTTAAGCATTCATTTGATAGTTTCTCATTCACAGTATCCACTTGATCTTACTGCCCTCTAGTGGAGTTATGCTCAAATAATACTGCCATACTCCGTATGATGTCATGTTTTATGTTTTGTGTGAACCTCAGGAAGAGTAGCTGCTGCTTTTGCAACAGCGAATGGAGATCCTAATAAAATAGCAAATAACAAACACTCCAGTAGTCATGTTTATATTCCCAACACCTTGGCGGCACTACCGCCACCGTATCCCAGACAATGTTTTAGTCTGCCTCTCTGGTACCTGATGTAAGAAGGGCTTTATAAATACATTTGAATAGTTGATTGGTACCTGTTTGATGGCCTGCCACTTGGGGGCGTTGTCCTGGCTGATGAGGCTATCAGCCACAGTGATAAAGGTGTGGCTGAGTTCCCCGGCGCTGATGGTGGCAAGGCTGTCGTTGCCTTCCGCGGCCGTGTCTGTGGGCACGTCTGCAGCCCGCGCTAGCAGCTGGACCAGGGACAGCATGTCCCCTGGCTGCAGCCCCTCCCTGGTGTCCTCCAGGGCCTGCCTGGACATGTTGAGCAGACTGGACGCCTGACCCCAGCTCATCTGGATCCCTGGCTGCCCCCCCAGCACACCCTCCACGCCCTAATACACAGACACAGATAGATGCACGCGGGGACGCACGCATCCACAAATACACAGCAGAGGATGGAGAGGAAATCCCAAACAGGGTTCAAGAATATTGAACTCACTGACAGAACAACGTTTATTACTGTGTCAAGTCGAGTAGGTTAGAGATAAACCGTAAATGTCCTAATCCAGACAGGCAACCAATGATTTATAGTAATGAGTATTTACCTGCGTTCCATTGGAGATCTGCATGAGGTGGTGCATGAAGGGACTAGGATGGGAGCGCTGAGACTCACTCAACTCCTTCATCTTAACATAGCTCTCTGTAAGAAACAGTCGTGTCAAAGACAGTCCCTGGTTCCTCTCTGATGTTTGGTGACGGTAGTTACTAGCATTGTACAAAGTCACAAATATTAATGTTCAGTCAGTTTCCCTCATGTGATGCAAAATGAATTTCACTAGTCTGTTCATAAATAGACAACTTATGGGTGTACAGTAAAGAGCCATGTTCGTTACAGTATGTAAGTAATGGTCTGGTCGTAGGTCGTGGCAGTCTAGGTAGTGGTTGACTCACCCCTGCTGGTCCTGCAGATGAAGGGCAGTGTGGTGGAGCAGTCTGCAGAGTCATACAGGGGGAGCTGTTGGCTAGACCAGCCCTCCAGAGTCCTGCAGCCCTGCATCTCCCTCTGCCTGTGAACCGCTGCTCACACACACACACCCGCACTCACACACACCCGCACACACACACACACCCGCACACACACACACACGTGCACACACACACACACACACACACACACACACACACACACACACACACGCACACACACACACACACACACACGCACACACGCACGCACGCACGCACGCACGCACGCACGCACGCACGCACACACACACACACACACGCGCACACACACACACGCACGCACACACACACACCCACACACACACACATTTTGTGATTTGTGACACCTCTGCTTAATCGGTAGTCCTCTAAGTTTTTGGTTTAATTCAGCATGCTGTAGCCTAACATAACTTTGTTGAAATCGATAGCAATTTACAAGTGCAATACTATTATACTTTCATATTCAACATATTCAACAACCTTTGAAAACGTAGACAATTCCTTCCAATTGATTTGACCGTGTTTTTACTGAGAATGTATGCTGGCAAAAAGCCCCTCCGTTGTGAGTCAATTCCCTTGTTACACACATCAATGAAATCCATTATTTTTCATGACGGTTAAACCTTTGATTGGTTTTCACTATTGAGTAGAGCTCCATTCTCTTCGTAAAGCAGACCTCATACTTGCGCGAATTCCCCTCCCTCTGCCCTCCACATGGCCGTTAGCCAGTGAACCACGCTAAAACAGTTTCCTCTCCCCCATGTATGTCTCTCAGACAGACATCCTGGATGTGTTAAGGCAGACAGCCACTGGGTTAACTGGCCTCTTTCGAGGTAAATCACCCAGAAGGATTCAAACAACCAACTGATGGGAGACTGGGAACAACCACCACTGCCTCAGTATTGGATGAGTAATAGAAACAGATTGGTCTGGAAGAAGGGCTGTAGGTTTGCCATAGAAAGTCCTATAGAGGACGTACCATAAGATCATTGAAAGGCTATGTGAAAGAATCAAAAGACCAACATTCTGATCAAAACCTGCAGGAGGCAACCCAAATAACGCGAGCTGAATTTTATGTGTGAGCACATCCTTCATAAATGGGAAGTACCTCGATAGGAGCAAGAGACCACAAAGGGGCAGGTGAAACAATATGGCTGACGGTAAGTTATGGCAAAGATTCAACTAAGTTGACAATTCAACCAAAACTGAAAATATACCAACCTGGAATCAAAAGATCAACCAATAGAAAAGAGCTGATCAGATTATAGCTAGATTTTATGTAGGGGTATCTCAATGCTGTGTGACTGTAGGTGGAGTCTCACCTGGGCAGAACAGCATGGCTGGCACCTCTCTGACCACTGGGTGACGGGTCATATTATCTATACTCCAGGTAAAGATAGCGTCCTGGGTCAAAGATGAGCAGCCATTCAGGGCATGGAACTGCCTCTGCTCCAAGGCTGTGTCCCAGACATTCAGATCTGTGATATTCCCTACAAAGGGCTCGGTGAAGTTCCCTCCAAACGAGTCCTGATCCTGCCCCAGGATAAGTATGCCATCTCCATGTATGTCCCTGGGGGTGTCAGACCCGGAGCCCATGTCCCCCCTCTCCCCATCCACATAGATGGCCCAGTGGCCGTCAGTCTTGCGCCAGGTGACACAGAGGTGGTGCCAGGCGCCATCGTTGGGGAAGGATGCCTTGTAGGGGCGGTGCTGCCCATGAACAATGAGCGCCAGCAGGATGCGTCCTGCCCCGTCCAACTGCCCGCGCAGCTGGAACTCGTTGGTGAAGACGGCCGCGGCGTAGGAGTACATGGTGGACACCTGGTACCACTTGGGGTCCCACTGCACGCGGACACACACGCTCACAGCTGGCAGGGCCGGGAATGTCATGTTGACACGGCCGTAGCCCTCCTGGGAGTCCCTGGGGAAGTTCAGGGCTTGGAACAACACATCTGAACAGGTAGAGACAGGAGGGGATCACTTTCAACGCTAACCCTAACCATAAGCCTAACCTACAACACCCAAGTACAGATCATCATGCAATATGGCATCAGGACATAAAGATGTAAGATCTTAATTTGAGCCAGTTTTCTACAACAGGAAAACAATCCTGCAGCAATTGGAAATGTGAATTATTATGTGGATTATAATTAATGGACATTTTTGTAGGGTTTGATACATTTTTCCATTAGGGCAAATCAAGTCTGAAATTTCAAAGTGGACATGACAAACTTTAGTAGCCTTTTTAAAAATCAAATACACTACAAGTTTGCGTTTCCTGCTGTGAAGGACAATTATCAGCAACAAAAGAGTGATCAAATTATGATCCTACATCTGTAGGTGTTTAAGTTGCTAAACTTACACTGTTTGGCAAGGGCCAGAGACCTGCTGATTGGCCTGTTGGGGTCTCTGACCCACATGGGTCCTTGCAGGCCTGCCTGCCTGATGAGCTCCAGGGTTCCCTCCTCGTCTTCAGGCTGGCCCAGGGTGGTGAGGGAGCTGAACTGGCCCCTGCAGAAGCTCCCTGCCTGGGAGAGTGCCAGGGACACATTGACCAGCTGGAACACCCAGTCTGATGTTTGATGGACCAGGCGCATACTGCTGCCCTCTGTCAATATGATACCAGGAACACACAACCACAAATAGGCATGGATCAGTCCACATGTGGATATTATACTTTACAGGAACACTTCTGTCATCTCTTTGAGCAAATCTCTATGGAAACAACATGGAATAGCCTTGGCATACAAAAGAGTTTCAAGCATTGTGCATCAGATTGTGATTGGCAGTCCCAGAACTCACCATCTGAGCCCCTCTCTCCTCTGTCTAGCCCTGGCTGAGTTGGCTCACATTCACACAGCACCTACCATGGAGGAAACATTTACTTTGCTTTATTCTGTTGGCTATGGCATAGACATGTAATATCCTTGATGTGTACTTATCCAATAATCTCAAAATAGAAACAAACAGAATAATCAGTCAAATGAATAGCTGTGTTAAGCCTTTGAAACGTATCAGGTCTACCAACAAAAGCATGAATTTCTCAAAAAGAACACTGAAAATGGTGAACTTGTTTCTCTCTCCAGTTGATTTCCTAGTTTACATAAGAAAGGAATAGACATTACCACTATGCAACAGAGCAGAACCAGAGTCAGCAGGGTTCCAGTCATCTCTACGTTCCACAGCTGGAAGAAAACACAATGCTTAACTGGCCTCAGCCTTTCAGGGAACATTTAGGTTTACTTCATACTGTCGTCTCTTTTCATATCAAAGAAATTCAGCTCTGTTCAACAATAAAATGTCTAGCAAAGCGCAAACACATACCGTGTGGTTAAACAATATTTGAAAGATGATAGATACTATACTATATTTTTGGTATATTTCTAAGAGAACTATGTCAAATAAAATAGCTGTATGCTACTCCTTATCTAACACATATGAACGGTACCTCAGACCCAGACTGCAACATGTGATGAGTAACTGGGCTTACTGTAGACTCAGGCTGCTCCCGCTCCAGGTCTTACTGCTCAGTGTTACTCCAAGGCTGCTGTAACTCTCCTTAAGTCCTGATGACCACTACTCCCATGTACTGTGTGTCCTCTGACATATGCTCAGTCCATTCATCCAGTGTCCAGCTCCAGTCTCCATCCAGCATGTGCTGGCTAACTGGCCTCTGTGGAGAAGCCACTGTCATACATGGTGAGGAGCGTCTGTCTGTTGCTGCCAGCCAGGAGGGGCAAAATCACAGCCTTTCTGTCCAACAGTCCACCTCTGCCTCCAGCCAGCCTTCTCCCCCCTCTCCCTCCACCTTCCTCAGCACCCATGAATCAGAAGCACACTTTGTCATGCAAATAGGGCCATAAAAAAAGATCTCTACTAACGCAAGCAGTGTCAAGCGTTTGGCACAGAGAGTTCATCAAGACCAGCAGGGTGGCAGACATTTCAGCACCCCTCCTATTGATGTATTCTACTGCTGCTGAGTTCCTTTATGTTGACTGTATACATACGGTATCAGTACATTAGTCAAGGAGATGCCATTTCACTACAGATGATAATAAATGCAACCAAAGTAAATGATTTGGCATCATCTATTTCAGGTAGTTTATTCCACATGTAGAACATACTTACACATACTTTCTTCTTAGATGTACATAGTGTACAGTATAGATTTGTACACATTTACAGCGAGTATACTGCATTCCTGCACTGTATATTAAATTAACAAAATAGTATGGACTGTCTGTTCAGGACGATCGCACACACACACACACACACACACACACACACACACACACACACACACACACACACACACACACACACACACACACACACACACACACACACACACACACACACACACACACAAGACAAGACAAAGAGCTGCATTATTTATTCCCCCGCGCTCCAACTAACCCACACTCTGAAAGCCACACCACAGACCCAGATCCACAAAGCCTGTTGCTGCTGCATCAAGATGGCCAACACTCCCCTCCCTTTATCTGCTACCTGAACAGAAGCCGGCTGTCTCCCCTCATCCAGACCATACACACTGGTTTGAGCACGTAACCATCTTTTGCGAGTTTGCATTTGGAACAATTTAAATGGATGCATGTCTCTTAGATGTATTGAAGGGTTGAAGATGTGCAACAGGCTACGTCACATTCCTCAGTTCATTGCAGAAAATCTATTGTCTGCATGGCCTATTAATCATCTCAACAGGCTTTATGAAGAGTATAAATTAGGTTCTAAGCACGTGTCTCTGTCCACCTTCTGTGTAAACAGTATAAGCCCAGTGTTGCTGACTCACTGCAGTAAAACACATTAGAGGCTGATGCATAAAACGTAACTGCCACCTGTTCGCTCAAGCTGACAAAAATAATGGGTATAGTTGTTTCCTCTGCTTCAGGATGGCAGCAAAGGACACACAAGCAAATACTTGAAACTCATGATGATGTTTACTGGAGTATTGACGGCTCATGTCATTTGACTTTTCAAAAGGAGTTGTGCGTTTAACATGGGGGTTGAAGTTTATGAATCAAGGGATTTGTCTTGTGTGTTGGTGTGAAAGGGGAATGAATTCAGGAAAGGTCTCTGTATGCATAGGACATTTTAAATTGCCATTGAAAAACATATTGATTTATGGTTTAATTAACTAACTGACAACACTCCGGGTTGCAATCCGGCTTGCAATTAAACAAACTAGTTATTGTCAGGGATTTCTGCCCTAAGTTCATACAAGAGACCACAGGAACCTTCTTTGATCAGAGGTTAGTTTGTTTAATAAGGATTGCAAGTATATACTTACAGTAATTTTCAAGTAACACACTCAGTTCAAAAGATGGTGTTTTCCCTTTTTATCCCCTACTGGGGTTCACCCCGCCCAGGGTGATGTCCCTTAACCTTAATACCATATAAGCTCATAATTAATAGTTGCTAATACAATGATGTTCCTGCTAGGCGGAGTTCAGCTTATTGTTATTTGCAGTTAGTGTCCCAATCCTTCCTCCTATTGCTATCATGTGCCAGCAGAAGTAAAACTGGAACACAGTATCAACAGGAACTGAAAGTATAGTTTTAACAAACAGGCACATGACTTTTGTACAGTTGACCTCTTCATGCACTTACAAAGTGTCTACCACTGATTCTTAATATCAAGATAAAGCAAAACCTTAATCCTTGCATAGGTGTTCCTATAATGTACAGATAAGACAACATTCATTTCACTCACCACTTTGGAGGTACTACCTCCAACACAAACATTTCAATCAATTCATTTGGTTCACAAGGGAGTGTAGCACAAATAGGACAATAATCTCTTTGGCACATAGCATAATGAAATGGTTCCATACGATGGTCATGTCTGGGTATGGCCACAATAATAAGGGTCAGCATGGTGGAAATGACCATCGACTCCGGGACCACGGCTTCCCTTTAAACAACATCTACAGTTGCCCCTCTTAGGACAACGTTTACAAACCAAATGGGCCATCAGATCAATTTGTGCCCTGTGCTCAGGGTTTGGATCAATATCATCACATTTGAATTTGCTAATATAGGTCAAATAGATTAGGATCAGGTTCACTCTCAGGATCAGGGTTCAACCTCTCCATTCACCAGGGCATGCTGAGAATAGTGTCAACATCTTAAGTAAACAACTTCTTTACCCATGTCATACAGTTATTAACATAGTAAGAACATACTCAAATCAATCGAACAGTTTTCAAAAATCTTTCAGTACCCAAATCATAATCAAAACCCAATTAATTATCCAACCCAAAATTAGAATGACAATGCTTTGGTGATTGGTCCTAGTACTCAATGTTAAAAACCCTCAACATAGCACATCGACACTGGCAGAATGTATATTTATATTAATATACAGCATAATTATCCATAATTATAGTATTCACTTTTTATCATGATTATAACCACAGATCAGTATCCCAATGCATCCTTAATCTAAATGATTAAATTTAGCAGTGTGTTAGACCTCTACGATCAACTTGATACCCCAAATTGAAGGCAAGCCTAGGTCAATTTTGGGCACAGTAGACCCCCTTTCAGGCACTCAATCTTCTGGCGTCTCTTCATAGTCTTCTTCAGATAGCTTCATAGTGCAAGTGGATGGCCCATGATAATGTCCCAATTTCAATGTCTCACCCTAGCCAACTAGCATACCAGCAACATGAGAGAAGTTTTGGAACGGATCTCTCTCCATGCTTACTACACGTGTACTCATGTCGCACTCCTGAGAGAAAAGTCATGCGAGAAAAGCAGCTGATAGCTTTGATTGGTTGCTGTACACCGGACAGCGCCAAATTGAACGCCTTTTTTTGGCTCTTCTTCAGTCGGTTACAGGGGGTTTTGAGGTCCACACCGTTCTCGTGGACAAATGATTCCTACCATGCAAATGACTCCAGTCACCCTCATGATAACCTCAAGAGAGGACAGATCAGAAACACAGTTTAGTTCAGTTAATTTCTGATTCAGGAAATCCAGACAAGCATTGACAATATGACCATTAGTACTGTCACCAATTACTCTTAACACAAGTCTCTAAACATATGTCAAAGAGAATTACAACCCAATCTGTTGAAAGCAATTTTTCCCAAATTGGCTTATACCCCCCATCACACTGTCAACTTCACCGCATAGTCACAGGATCAGGAAGTTAGACCTCTAACCCCTCTAACCCAGCAGACCCAATCTGGTGAGATTTGTATTGAAACAGAACAGAACAAGCAACACGACAGTACACTCCACCATTCCCCATTTTTGACACAAGACTCACAATGTGAGGAATGTGTTAAAATAACAAAACACCACTACTGGTTAAAAATGAAACAAAACAATTTCAAATAATAAAATCGAATTAGAATCACTACCCATAATAACTGCAAAAATAAAGAAATTGTACCCATACAGTCATAGGAAAACAGACTGAAGACAGCCTACCCTTATTCAAAGGCAACGCCCTCTTCTTCTTCCCGTTGTTCCGAATCACAAATATGGCCATGACCTATAAACTTCATCATCATTTTCAGTATTATAAACAACCTTGAAATCAGTATTTATTATAAAATGATTTTCACAACACTAATCAAACTTCAGCTTTTCACTTCAGTCCATCTTATCCTTAATGTGATTTGGGCTTACTGCAGGGCTTTCTGAAAAGGTACTGGGATTGAGGCGTAGGGTGACATCGTGACAGCCATGTTGAGGAGTGGGAGGAGTATGTGGTGTGTCGGTCCGAGGGACGAGATGTGGGATGCAGTGGAGACATGACTACCCAAACAGGTATTTCAACTTCAGTGCAATGAATCACAGAGCAATGAAAGCAGTGCTGGTCAACACATGTGGAGGAGGCACCACAACATTGTCAAGGGGCTCCCAGAGAACAGCAGCAGCAAGGAGGTAAAAGTCTGGCTGAAAAAGCACCTATTTAACAGCTGCATGCTCATGGTAAAGAAAGAGGCCAGGACTTTGGGGGAGGCTCTGACCTACTACATAACTTTGTGTGTCCTGGTCTTGATCCTATCCACACAAACAGAAGTAGATTAGCTAAAATTAGTATGTCAGAACATAACAGTCATTGTAGATATGGGGAAGAGAGTGTCAATGGCTTGCTGACATGAGAAGGTCTGAAAATGGTATTGCTGTTTTTGGGATACTGCAAACGGCAAGTGCATGATGACTGCAGTGTTAAACCACTGGAGAAATATCTCTCTGAGTGTGCAAAAATAGTGCGAAGTGTTTGTAAACTGGTTGCGTTGGGGTCACTGTAAACGCCTGCGTGTTCAGACGCCTTGTTTGGCCACAATGGATGTTTCCTCAGAGCAGCCTTGTCAACACCCAAAGTCAACACTCCCTAACAAAGAAAAAATATTAACAAATTTGCAGTTTTCAAATGTTAAGCTTAAATTTCACACATGAAACACGTGTGTTACATTTAGAGTTCACATGTTAACACCACCTCTTCTCATGTGAGAAGAAAAACATGTTTTCACTTTCACACGTGGAATTGCAAGTTCACACGTGAAAGTAATTTACATGTGAAAATCTGATTTGCAGTTTTACATGTAAGAATATGGAATTGCAAGTTTACATGTACTGTGGTGGTGAAATAGTGTTATCCTCATCACATGTGAAAAGGTGGCGCTAACATGTTGCAGTAGCAATATTTCCACATGTGGAATTGCAAATTCTGTAATGCCATAATGTAAAAAGGTAACTTAGTCTACCTGAGTATAATAATTCATGTGTTTGAAAAAGTATTATTTCTTATTTCTGAGACATCCACTCAGAGTGGTACTGCTGCTGGCTCACGCCTCTGTTGGTCAGTGGCCGTTTGAAGGAAACCAGTGAAAAGAACAGAGAATCTAGCGCTCAATTTCTCCTTCTTTATCTTTTTGAACATGTTCAAATTAGGGCTGTCAGAGTTAATCAAGTTAAATTTTTTGTCATTTTTGTGATCTTTTTTGGTTTGTCGCATTGTATGAAAGCGTTCAAAACGGCAATATTCTTGTAATGCTTTTTGTAATGCTTTTTGTAATGCTTTTTGTAATGCTTTTTGTAATGCTTTTTGTAATGCTTTTTGTAATGCTTTTTGTAATGCTTTTTGTAATGCTTTTTGTAATGCTTTTTGTAATGCTTTTTGTAATGCTTTTTGTAATGCTTTTTGTAATGCTTTTTGTAATGCTTTTTGTAATGCTTTTTGTAATGCTTTTTGTAATGCTTTTTGTAATGCTTTTTGTAATGCTTTTTGTAATGCTTTTTTAATGCTTTTGTAATGCTTTTGTAATGCTTTGTTAATGCTTTTTGTAATGCTTTTGTAATGCTTTTGTAATGCTTTTGTAATGCTTTTTTAATGCTTTTGTAATGCTTTTGTAATGCTTTTTGTAATGCTTTTGTAATGCTGTTTGTAATGCTTTTTTAATGCTTTTTTGTAATGCTTTTGTAATGCTTTTTAATGCTTTTGTAATGCTTTTTGTAATGCTTTTGTAATGCTTTTTAATGCTTTTGTAATGCTTTTGTAATGATTTTTGAATGCTTTTTAATGCTTTTTGTAATGCTTTTTAATGCTTTTTTAATGCTTTTTGTAATGCTTTTGTAATGCTTTTTGTAATGCTTTTTGTAATGCCTTTTAATGCTTTTTGTAATGCTTTTTGTAATGCTTTTTAATGCTTTTTGTAATGCTTTTTGTAATGCTTTTTGTAGTGCTTTTTAATGCTTTTTAATGCTTTTGTAATGCTTTTGTAATGACTTTTGTAATGCTTTTTAATGCTTTTTTGTAATGCTTTTGTAATGCCTTTTTAATGCTTTTTGTAATGCTTTTGTAATGCTTTTTTAATGCTTTTGTAATGCTTTTTGTAATGCTTTTTAATGCTTTTTAATGCTTTTGTAATGCTTTTGTAATGCTTTTGTAATGCTTTTGTAATGCTTTTTAATGCTTTTTGTAATGCTTTTGTAATGCTTTTTGTAATGCTTTTTGTAATGCTTTTTGTAATGCTTTTTGTAATGCTTTTTGTAATGCTTTTTGTAATGCTTTTTGTAATGCTTTTTGTAATGCTTTTTGTAATGCTTTTTGTAATGCTTTTTGTAATGCTTTTTTAATGCTTTTTGTAATGCTTTTTGTAATGCTTTTTGTAATGCTTTTTTAATGCTTTTTGTAATGCTTTTTGTAATGCTTTTTGTAATGCTTTTTCTAATGCTTTTTGTAATGCTTTTTGTAATGCTTTTGTAATGCTTTTTAATGCTTTTGTAATGCGTTTTGTAATGCTGTTTGTAATGCTTTTTCTAATGCGTTTTGTAATGCTTTTGTAATGCTTTTTGTAATGCTTTTTCTGTAATGCTTTTGTAATGCTTTTTGTAATGCCTTTTTAATGCTTTTTGTAATGCTTTTTGTAATGCTTTTTAATGCTTTTGTAATGCTTTTGTAATGCTTTTGTAATGCTTTTTTTGTAATGCTTTTTAATGCTTTTTGTAATGCTTTTGTAATGCTTTTTGTAATGCTTTTTGTAATGCTTTTTGTAATGCTTTTTTAATGCTTTTTGTAATGCTTTTTGTAATGCTTTTTAATGCTTTTGTAATGCTTTTGTAATGCTTTTGTAATGCTTTTTAATGCTTTTTGTAATGCTTTTTGTAATGATTTTTGAATGCTTTTTGTAATGCTTTTTGTAATGCTTTTTGTAATGCTTTTTTAATGCTTTTGTAATGCTTTTTGTAATGCTTTTTGTAATGCTTTTTGTAATGCTTTTTTAATGCTTTTGTAATGCTTTTGTAATGCTTTTTTAATGCTTTTTGTAATGCTTTTGTAATGCTTTTTGTAGTGCTTTTTAATGCTTTTTTAATGCTTTTGTAATGCTTTTGTAATGCTTTTTGTAATGCTTTTTAATGCTTTTGTAATGCTTTTTGTAATGCCTTTTTAATGCTTTTTGTAATGCTTTTGTAATGCTTTTTTAATGCTTTTGTAATGCTTTTTGTAATGCTTTTTAATGCTTTTGTAATGCTTTTGTAATGCTTTTGTAATGCTTTTTGTAATGCTTTTTAATGCTTTTGTAATGCTTTTGTAATGCTTTTTAATGCTTTTTGTAATGCTTTTGTAATGCTTTTGTAATGCTTTTGTAATGCTGTTTGTAATGCTTTTTTAATGCTTTTTGTAATGCTTTTTGTAATGCTTTTTGTAATGCTTTTGTAATGCTTTTGTAATGCTTTTTGTAATGCTTTTTGAATGCTTTTTTAATGCTTTTTTAATGCTTTTTGTAATGCTTTTTGTAATGCTTTTTTAATGCTTTTTGTAATGCTTTTTGTAATGCTTTTTTAATGCTTTTTCTAATGCTTTTTGTAATGATTTTGGTAATGCTTTTTTAATGCTTTTTGTAATGCTTTTTGTAATGCTTTTTGTAATGCTTTTTGTAATGATTTTTGTAATGCTTTTTTAATGCTTTTTTAATGCTTTTTGTAATGCTTTTTATAATGCTTTTTTAATGCTTTTTGTAATGCTTTTTGTAATGCTTTTTTAATGCTTTTTGTAATGCTTTTTGTAATGCTTTTGTAATGCTTTTGTAATGGTTTTTTAATGCTTTTTAATGCTTTTTGTAATGCTTTTGTAATGCTTTTGTAATGCTTTTGTAATGCTGTTTGTAATGTTTTTTAATGCTTTTTGTAATGCTTTTTGTAATGCTTTTGTAATGCTTTTTAATGCTTTTTGTAATGCTTTTGTAATGCTTTTGTAATGCTTTTTTAATGCTTTTGTAATGCTTTTGTAATGCTGTTTGTAATGCTTTTTAATGCTTTTGTAATGCTTTTTGTAATGCTTTTTCAATGCTTTTGTAATGCTTTTTCAAATGCTTTTTGTAATGCTTTTGTAATGATTTTTGAATGCTTTTTTAATGCTTTTGTAATGCTTTTGTAATGCTTTTTAATGCTTTTTAATGCTTTTTGTAATGCTTTTGTAATGCTTTTGTAATGCCTTTTTAATGCTTTTTGTAATGCTTTTGTAATGCTTTTTAATAAAAAAATCTTAAATTACAGCTCAATTTGAGCAAATTATGAAATTTGATTAATTGTGTTTAATCACAGCAAATCCTGCAATATATTCCTCTCTAGGTTTCTTCCTAGGTTTTGGCCTTTCTAGGGAGTTTTTATATACCGTGCTTTTACACCTGCATTGTTTGCTGTTTGACAGGACTGGGTTTCATTAAAATGTGAAAATGCAGCTGATGAAAGTATATAAAGACATGATTTGTTTGTTTGATGGTTGCTCATGGTCACGTGATGAGGTAGCCCCGCCTGCGACTTCAAAATTAGTGTTGGCCCTCTTGGTCAAATGGTCAACACGTTAGCTTCTCCTGTGGGAGAATCCCTGCAGTTACAAAAGCACATGTGGAATGTATAATATCACGTCGGAGTTTGTTCGCATATGAAAAAAGTATGTGAAACATCCTAAGTGTCTGAAAACCACGTGTCTGACTCGTGAAAATGTCACAAGTAACATTTTTCACAGCATTTGTTCAAAAAATGCGCAAGTATGTGTCCGAAAACCACATGCTTTTTCACACGTTCTTTTCACATGATTTTGTCATGTGTTTTTTTTTGTAAGGGCTGCTCTACTCAGATGGACAGAGTGAGAGAGGGATATTCATGTTTATTTGTTTTACACAGTCAAGAAGTCCATCTTTTACGAATGTGACTGAATCACATAAAACATTTACAGTCATTAACAAGACATCCATGGACTGTAAAACGAATAAAGTACAACATTTAGGCTTCTGAACTTCCTGACTATGGTCACACCTTCTTTAGCTTGGTGTCAACAAATATCCATGGTAAAGCAGTCAACAGCTTAAATTAATCAACATTTGGCCATGATGTCATACAAATACAAAAGAGCCCAGGAGTAATTGAGCCCCCCCCCCCCTTTCACCCTCTTTTCTCTCCCCTTTCCTCCACTGTAGCTTTGTGGCCTTTGCCAAGCAGTGTATTTCCATGACAACCTGGGGGTTGTAAGAACGGCATGGAAACGTCAAACACTTGCCTCGGCGGGCTCACTTCAGAGGAGACAAAGGGCCAGTGAGCTCCATGTGGGGAGTGGATGAACACTTTTCCCAGAAGCACCAGCCCACTGAAGGCTGCCCATACACCCTGGGATACTGACACCCCCATTGAATTTATCTTGTTCAACAACAAGACTCTACACTATATACAGTATATAAATGTAAGTTCGATTTGGCTATTTCAGCCACACCCGTTGCTGACAGGTGTATGAAATCGAGCACACAGCCATGCAATCTACATACACAAACATTGCCTTACTGAAGAGCTCAGTTACTTTCAACGTGGCACCGTCACAGGACGCCACCTTTCTGCCCTGCTAGAGCTGCCCCGGTCAACTGTAAGTGCTGTTATTGTGAATTGGAAACTTCTAGGAGCAACAACGGCTCAACTGAGAAGTGGTAGGCCACAAAAGCTCACATAACGGGACCGCCGAGTGCTGAAACGTGTGGCGCGTAAAAATCATCTGTCCTCATTTGCAACACTCACTACTGAGTTTCAAACTGCCTTTGGAAGGCACGTCAACACAATAATTGTTTGTCAGGAGTTTCATGAAATGGGTTTCCATGGCCGAGCAGCTGCACACAAGCCTAAGATCACCATGCGCCATAACAAGTGTCGGCTGGAGTGGTGTAAAGTTTTCCACCATTGGACTCTGGAGCAGTGGAAAAGCGTTCTCTGGAGTGATGAATCACGCTTCACCATCTGGCAGTCCAATGGACAAATCTGGGTTTGGCAGATGCCAGGGGAATGCTACCTGTCCGAATGCATAGCGCCAACTGCAAAGTTTGGTGGAGGAAGAATAATGCTCTGGGGTTGTTTTTTTAATGTTTCAGACTAGGCACTTTAGTTCCAGTGATGGGAAATCTGAACGCTACAGCATACAATGACATACCAGATGATTCTGTGCTTCCAACTTTGTGGCAACAGTTTGGGGAAGGCCCTTTCCTGTTTGAGCATGACAATGCCCCCATGCACAATGCGAGGTCCATGCAGTTTGTCGAGATCAGTGTGGAAGAACTCTGCACAGAGCCCTGACCTCAACCCAATCGAACACCTTTGGGATGAATTGGAACGTCGACTGCGGGCCAGGCCTAATCGTCCAACATCAGTGCCCAACCTCACTAATGCTCTTGTGGCTGAATGAAGCAAGTCCCCGCAGCAATGTTCAAACATCAAGTGGAAAGCCTTCCCAGAAGAGTGGAGGCCGTTATAGCAGCAACGGGGGGGACCAACTCCATATTAATGCCCGTGATTTTGGAATGAGATGTTTGACGAGCAGGTATCCACATACTTTTGGTCATGTAGTGTATATGATGACGCTGAATGCTATATTACATACTGTACTACCTTAAGCAATCTGGAGTTGCAGCAAAGTGTCATATGACTACAGTGTAAAATGGGCAACAATGTTCTGAGAGTTGAGGGGATACCTGCACAGTTCTGCTATGTCACTCCATTACAGAGTGATCATTACTACACTGTACTTTGCTCAGTAATGTTTGACTCTGGACTGAACAAATGTAACTATCTAGAGTCCTGAATTCTCTATTACTACGGCTAATTCTAATATGGCAAGACTCATAATTTACTCAAATTTGGTCAACATCATCTGTGATATCGCATGTGACTGACTCTGGACAGAGACAGATCCACAGTCCCTTATTTCCTCGTGGGCACAACAGTCCTCTGACAGACAAGGCTAACCTGTAGTCAGATTAAAAGATGATTCAAAGAGATAAAAATAATATAAGAATACACTCATAGATTTGATTTTATGGAATTATTAAAAGGGCAGGGGGTAAATCTGTAAATCTGGGGTTCAGAAAATGGCGGAATGTAGCATCGTAAACAAACATTCCTGCCTTGCCGGCCATTCGGGGCATGTTTGTCTGGCCTAATCTGGCCAGAGCAGATAATGTTTATGACCGCCCCTTGAACCATCAATCAGCACCTCTGCTGGGGAAAGGGTCACACCGTCGCTACGGAGACCGCCTTTAAAAGCAGCGCCATAAATGTTGTAGGGCCGTTAGGACAATAGAAAAGACAGAAGAGGAGAGCGACCGAGCGAGAGAAAGAAAGAAACAAAAAATAGACCGAGATGGTCTGATGCAGTCACAGCAGAGTGGAGTCTAACATTAGCTGTTAGCTGTATGTCAGAGCACTGTTCCACTGCCAGGTCTGCGTCTGACCTTAGATACCCCATATACATCCTAAAACCACCCCCATATACACCCTAAAACCACCCCCATATACATCCTAAAACCACCTCCATATACATCCTAAAACCACCTCCATATACATCCTAAAACCACCTCCATATACATCCTAAAACCACCCCCATATACATCCTAAAACCACCCCCATATACATCCTAAAACACTTCCATATACATCCTAAAACCACCCCCATATACATCCTAAAACCACCTCCATATACATCCTAAAACCACCCCCATCCTAAAACCACCTCCATCATCCTAAAACCACCCCCATATACATCCTAAAACCACCCCCATATACATCCTAAAACCACCTCCATATACATCCTAAAACCACCCCCATATACATCCTAAAACCACCCCCATATACATCCTAAAACCACCCCATATACATCCTAAAACCACCCCCATATACATCCTAAAACCACCTCCATATACATCCTAAAACCACCCCCATATACATCCTAAAACCACCCCCATATACATCCTAAAACCACCCCCATATACATCCTAAAACCACCTCCATATACATCCTAAAACCACCCCCATATACATCCTAAAACCACCTCCATATACATCCTAAAACCACCTCCATATACATCCTAAAACCACCCCCATATACATCCTAAAACCACCCCCATATACATCCTAAAACCACCTCCATATACATCCTAAAACCACCTCCATATACATCCTAAAACCACCCCCATATACATCCTAAAACCACCTCCATATACATCCTAAAACCACCCCCATATACATCCTAAAACCACCTCCATATACATCCTAAAACCACCTCCATATACATCATAAAACCACCCCCATATACATCCTAAAACCACCTCCATATACATCCTAAAACCACCTCCATATACATCCTAAAACCACCTCCATATACATCCTAAAACCACCCCCATATACATCCTAAAACCACCTCTCATTTCAGACCTCTTTCTCACTGAAAACCACCAATGGATAAAACTGTGCTGGACATCTACTGTGAACTCGCTCTGTCAGTCGTAAAGCTTCCCACGTCTGTTGATGGAGTCTACTGTATATTCTAAACTTAAATGTCCATTGTTCAAGTTTAAAACTGAACTCAAATGTCGGTCCTTCAGCAGTTCCTGAAATCGAAGAAATCATTCACATTTTGTGTGGCCAAAGAAAATGGCGAGCTTGTTCTGGTCCTCAGCAACTAATCATCGAGCACCATCTAGCATTGA
Organism: Oncorhynchus keta; assembly: GCF_023373465.1. Lineage (NCBI taxonomy): Eukaryota > Metazoa > Chordata > Actinopteri > Salmoniformes > Salmonidae > Oncorhynchus > Oncorhynchus keta. Next base: position 11,973,297 of record NC_068445.1, on the reverse strand, counting down.
AACATTATGTTTAGCCACTTCCTCCCCATGACACTTCAATACCAACCAATTATCATCGGGTTTAATTGGATTTCAAGGCGTAACAGGTGACATGCAGATACACAGTAGAGATGTGTGGTGAAGGGTCTGAAGAGAAGAATCAAAAGCCTGTCATCTGTTCCTCTGTAAGGTCTCTCTCTCCTTATCCCTATCTGAAGGTGAACTATTGCCTCTTTCAGTCCACATCTATCATAGCCTTGGAGCTCTCTGCTGCTACGAATGAAAGGCTTTCCATTGGAAATTGCATTTGTGAAGAAAGTACAATTCCTGCAACGAAGAGGTGACTGTCACTGTGTGGATTCCTGGAGGATAATACGTTGAGTTGCAGTTAGAAAGGACAGATATGTGGATGTTATGTGTGAACGTCTGTCCCCTGATCCCACGTTTGAGGCACCCCAATCCCCCCACTTGAGAGAAACATATGGAACAGTGGATTTTGAATGAGGTTGTCAAGCGCAGGTACACCCATCAAATTGTGGGGATCTCTACAGCGGATAATGGAATTGTTTCGGGGCGTTTTAATAAAAATGATAATGCATCTAAAAATGAGAACATGTGTCACTATAACTGCACCCTCGTTTTGAACTATTCTTCCTATTTATCCAGTTCAGTAATCTCTATTTTCAAATGAACAACATTTTGCTAAATGATTTCTTGTCAAACACATTTAATATGTAAAAAGCATGGTGAGATATAAAAGGCGATAAGGATATTACTAAACTTTGAGCTACAGTCCACTCACCGTCAGCGGCCTTTTTTCAAGGGAAACGGAAAATAACCTGTGACAAGACTTCTGCTTTTCGACGTTAACCAGTGTTTCTGCGTCAACAAGACAACACTCCATCTTAACTCCTCCTCCACATTTAATGGATTGGATTAACAGTGCAGAAGAGAAACTCCCATGACAACAACAAAAAATAGCGTCAGAACCAGAAAGTAGGAAACGCTGCTCAGTTGTTTTTTTTGTGACTGCTAAATTGGGTTACAGTCCATTGCAGAGTCAGAGCATGCCAGCTATTCCCACTGACACACTGACACCAAGTGGCAGGATTCTATATATCCTGCAAGTGACCACAAGACGAGCATCAGCCTCCTACACTACACATGCACAATTCTAACTGAGAAATCCAAGTACACTGATGTGACCGCAATCGGACAGAAATGCCATTACCTTATGAAAGTTATGATTAACTGCACAACATACTTTTCATCAATATAGAACACTACATGTAACTGCCAAAATGAAGGACACAACAACATAAAGTGTCATAATATGGAGTTGGGCCACCAAGAGCCGGAACAGATTTTTTAGATTTTGGCCACTAGATGGCAGCAGTGTATGTGTAAAGTTTTTAGACTGATTCAATGAATCATTGTATTTCTGTTCAAAATGTTGTATCAAGACTGCCCAAATGTGCCTAATTGGTTTATTAATACATTTTCAAGTTCATAACTGTGCACTCTCCTCAAACAATAGCATGGTATTCTTTCACTGTAATAGCTACTGTAAATTGGACAGTGCAGTTAGATTAACAAGAATTTAAGTTTTTTGCACATATCAGATATGTCTATGTCCTGGGAAATGTTCTTGTTACTTACAACCTCATGCTAATCACATTAGCCTACGTTAGCTAAACCATCCTGTGGGCGGGGAACCCAATCCCGTAGAGTCTAATTGAGTTGAGATCTGGGGACTGAGACCAATAAACCATTCAGTGACCACTCGTGCCTTGTGGATGGGGGCATTATCATGGTATCCAAAACAATGTACATGACCTTAAGCATGATGGGATGTTAATTGCTTAATTAATTCAGGACCCATACCCCTGTGTGGAAACACTTGATTTCAATATACACTACATGGACAAAAGAATGTGGACACCCCTTCAAATGAGTGGATTCGGTTATTTCAGCCACACCCGTTGCTGACAGGAGTATACAATCGAACATACAGCCATGAAATCTCCATAGACAAACATTGGCAGTAGAATGGCCTTACTGAGGAGCTCAGTGACTTTCATCGTGGCACCGTCATAGGATGCCATCTTTCCAACAAGTCAGTTCGTAAGATTTCTGCCTTGCTAGAGTTGCCCCGGTCAACTGTAAGTGCTATTATTGTGAAGTGGAAACGTCTAGGAGCAACAACATTGGTAGGCCATTCAAGTTCACAGAACGGGGCCGCAGAGTCCTCGGTTGCAACACTCACTACGAAGTTTCAAACTGCCTCTGGAAGCAACATCAGCACAAGAACTGTTAGTCGGGAGCTTCATGAAATGGGTTTCCATGGCCGAGCAGCCGCACACAAGCCTAAGACCACCATGCACAATGCCAAGCGTCGGCTGGAGAGGTGTAAAGCTCACAGCCATTGGACTCTGGAGCAGTGACAACGCGTTCTCTGGAGTGATGAATCACGCTTCACCATCTGGCAGTCTGACGGACAAATCTGGGTTTGGTGGATGCCAGGAGAACGCTACCAATGCATAGCGCCAACTGTAAAGTTTGGTGGAGGAGGAATAATGGTCTGGGGCTGTTTTTCATGGTTCGGGATAGGCCCATTAGTTCCAGTGAAGGGAAATCTTAACTCTACAGCATACAGTGACATTCTAGACAATTCTGTTCTTCCAACTTTGTTGCAACAGTTTGGGGAAGGCCCTTTCCTGTTTCAGCCTGACCAAGGACCCACATTTATTTAATTAAGCAAGTCAGTTAAGAACAAATTCTTATATACAATGACGGTCTACACCGACAATGCCCCCGTGCACAAAGTGAGGTCCATACAGAAATGGTTTGTCGAGATCGGTGTGGAAGAACTTGACTGGGCTGCACAGAGCCTTAACCTCAACCCCATCAAACACCTTTGTTTAAAAAAAAAATGTTTACCTTTATTTAACCAGGAACTGCTCATTGAGATTTAAAATCTCTTTTTCAAGAGCGTCCTGGTCAAGATAGGCAGCACCAAGTCATTACAAAAATGACAGACATACAGCATGAAAAACTACAAGTAATCTAGTAAAAACCATAGAATTCACAAGAGTATAACAAAAAACATATAAAAAGAAACAGCAAATTAAAAACATTGACAGGTCAGGGAATCAGTCTCAAGATCATTCATCGGTGATTTAAAAATACCAATCGGGACAAATTCTTCCAGTTTAAAAGTGTTTTGTAAGGCGTTCCAAGACAATGGCGCAGAATACATAAAAGCCCTTTTACCAAATTCAGTTTGGACATTGAATTGGAACGTCATCTGCAAGCCAGGCCTAATCGCCCAACATCAGTGCACTAATGCTCTTGTGGCTGAATGGAAGTCCCTGCAACAATGTTCACACATCTAATGGAAAACCTTCCCAGAAGAGTTCAGGCTCTTATGGCAGAAAAAGGGGGACCAACTCCATATTAATGCCCATAATTTTGGGTTGAGATGTTCAACGAGCAGGTGAAGACATACAGTGTACTTTGCATCCCTCATCTACTCAAGTGTTTCCTTTATTTCGGCAGTTACCTGCATGTGGGCTTACTTAAAGCCATCAATTCCCAGCTGAAATTCAAAAATGTCCACTAGGTGCTGCTGTTGGGTAAGGACTCAATGCTCAGTGGCACCAGCTTGTGAGTCAATAATGAGTTATTATTGTTCAGACGTCTCATTCACAGACAATTGTTCATCTGGGCTGCCGTTCTGTTGATTACTGGAGAGACAGGTTTCCCTGTTCTGGTTTACCTGCTCTGACTTTGTCACCTGCAGTCACATACTACGGATATGAATGAGATGGGAAGGCAACAATTACCTCAGCCAACACTGCGAAACAGCTGTGCAATTACGGAGAACAGGGGTTTGCACTTAGCCCGCTCATTGCCCCAGCGACGTGGCTCACCTCACGCTGCAACCCACAGCACAGCAGCCATCACAAACAGCTAATTAAAGGCCTCATCACACCTGGAGAGTAACATGCGGATCTCAATAGAAGACATGTCAGAATGAGAGATTTCAGTTCTGCAAACCTTGACAGGTCTCATGATGCCAAACATCTACCCCTCATTACTGTATACATTACAGAGGAAATCATATAATCTTAATAGCCCAGGTAAGCAATAGAATATGTACTGAGTGTACAAAACTGCTCTTCCGTGACATAGACTGACCAGGTGAATCCAGGTGAAAGCTATGATCCCTTATTGATGTCGTCTTCAATCAGTGTAGATGAAGGGAAGGAGACTGGTTAATTAAAGAATAATTTCAACCTCAAGAAAATTGAGACATGGATTGCGTATGTGTGCCATTCAGAAGGGGAATGGGCAAGACAAACGATTTAAGTGCCTTTGAACGGGGTATGGTCGTAGGTGCCAGGTGCACCGGTTTGTGGCAAGAACTGCAACGCTGCTGGGTTTTTCACGCTGAGCAGTTTCCCGTGTGTATCAAGAATGGTCCACCACCCAAAGGACATCCAGCCAATTTGACACAACTGTGGGAAGCATTGGAGTCAACATGGGCCAGCATCCCTGTGGAACGCTTTCGACACCTTGAGTCCATGCCATGAATTGAGGCTGTTCTGAATGTGAAAAAGGGGGGAGCAACTCAATATTAGGAATGTGTTCCTAATGTTTTGTATGCTCAGTGCATATACATGATGTACTGTATGTGTGATGTAGGCTCTCTACCTCTCAGTGGCCGGTTCAGGTACAGTATAGTACGTTTGCTATTACATAGGAGCTGATTAGTATGTCCCCATCCTCAGTCACTCTCTGTGTGCCTGATATGAATAAAGCAGAGCAAGTGATTGGCTGTGGTTGACAGGCTGTGTGAGCGACGTGTGTGTGTGACGGAGCTGTGTCGGACAGTGGCGCTGGCTATGTTCTGGCTGTGTCTAACAGGGCAGAGGGCCGTCAGTCAGAGGTGTCTGGGGCCTTGTCTGCTCAGTGTGCTGTGACTGAGGTTTATGAGGCACCGTGAGAGGGCTCCACGCCTGACCGACTGGCTGCTCCCCAGAGACTTGACTTCCGGGAGGATTCACTATGTACAGTACCATAAGCCCTCTGTGTGTGGATATACTGTACATGGTCCCAGATCAGTGGGTTAAAGAATGGTTCTGGCAAGTGGCAACACCGAGGCTGTGGGTTTGAATCCCACACGTGCTACACTCTAAATATACTGTCTGGATGGTCTGGATGTGTCAGTGTCTATTGTGGATCAAAGCGTCTGCTGAATGACCGAGTTTCAAAGTCATGAGGTTCCAGTCATCAGTAGAACCACTACAGGGGAAGGAAGGATGGGCAGAGAGCAGCTTCATGAACCAGATGACCTTCACTCTACCTGGGCTCCTCTCTGACTGCAGGTCATGACAGGGATCAACTCAGAGTATGGAGTGGGCTCACAGCTCAGTCATATATTTCCTGTCCTGAGAAAAAAAGAAATGTCTACGGCTCAGTCTTACTGTGATGATGAATGCAATCATTGGTACAATCAGTGCTGCATGTAAATGTATCCTAATCTAATTGTATAATAAATAGAAGGCATGATACAGTACATGATTACTTTCATGCTATCTTACAGTGTAGCATCCTGTATATTTTCAATGTCATTGTACACAGTAAGACTTAGCTATTTTGTGATGTGTGATGGTTTGTAGTTTTGGCCACTTGGAAAACTGACACACCTGCACTTTTCCCCTCTACAGTATTTCCACTTATACATGATTCAAATGATTTATAAAACATGGGGGCCATGTAGTATTAGGTGTGTTGCTGATGAGGTAGAGGAAAGGACCCACATGCATTTCCTGTGTCTCTGAGGGCTTCTGAGGAGATTTGCTGCTTACTCAGGAGTGAAAGCATCAAAAAAGTGTTTGTGCTGACAAAGGACAAATGGGATTTTTTTTCTAGCAAACGGTGCAGGATTGTGTCGAGTTGCTCAAAGTGTCAGGGAAAATGTCTCCTGGTCGACACCTCTAATGAAATGTGTGCATGAAATTAGAGCCCACGTTTGCTCGCTGTGTTTTTGGCTGTGCAAGCTGAGGCAAGAGAGAGAGAAAGTGAAGGGAAAGAGAGACCAAGAGAGGGAGAGAGAGAGGGGGGGGGAGAGGGCGAGAAAGAGAGAGGGATGTCTCTTCGCTCTATTGTGTATAAATATATCTTTTGTACCCTGTAAGTAGGAGCAAATTGAATATTCATGAGTAAGTATGAATAAGTGCTCTGTCAGCCAGTAGTGTCACTGATAGATGAAGGGAGGGCCAGGCTGGGGCTCCAATGGCAAGCCAGGCTTCTCCACAGAGGACCAGGGGGCAGGTAGGTAGGTACCGAGGAGGTTAACTCTGGAGATGGGATAGAGAGGTTAAGTTACTGCAACCCATTCTCCTTGCATACATTTAACTTTAATATAGCTCAGTGAATGGGTACTTGACAGTTTCTAGACTTCCTCTCAATTCGGCTGCAGTCTGCAGGTCTCATGATCAGTGAAGCTGAGAGGACAGGCCAGTGGACCCTGAACTGAAAGGTGTGTTTTTTTCCCCAGCCGGTTGGTCTGGAGTCTGAAGGCTCCTCTCATTCCTATTTTCCGGGCAGTCTGTAGCCCAGAACCTTCTTTAATTCACTCTTACAAGTTCTCACAGTTGCTAGTCAATCCCCAGTGCCCTCTCTCTCAGAGTTAAAGGCCGAGCCAGCTGACATAGATACAGCAACGGATCATTTCCACCACAGTCCATCTCCCGTATTTTTACATGATCATTTTATTAATGAGGATTTTCTTCGGCCTGGCCTGCACAGCTTGTCTGTACAAGTGCAAATGGGGGATGTTCCAAATGTAAAATGTTCTGTTGAGGGGATCAACGGGCTCCCAGGCCAATACAGAGCGATGTGTTTGACACGCTGGCCCAATGGCTCCAGTTACCAGCCAACCAGACAGTTGCTGGGCCAGATGGCCTCCTCGGGCAGGCAGGGAGGGAGGGAGCACTGGTGCTGAACTCACACAGCCCAGGGGACTGAGAGAAAACGCCAGAGTTATTACATCCAAGACATTGCAGATGGGTCTTGATGCGTCTTGATGCATAGACAAACTGGAGGATTTTGCCAGTCATGTCAAGGGTCTTTGTAAAGTACCATGAGATCGAGTCCAGTAGCGTTTAGCTTGCACTCACTCCCATGTGTGGAACTTTGCCAATCCGCCAAACCATCCCTGACTGTCATCCCTAATTTGATATTAGATTAAATACAGTATGATGTCATAGACTCATGCAAATAACATGCTAGAGACATAGTAAAGTATGCCCAAGAACAGCAGGCATTTTGGAACCCTTTAAAGTGAAGGAAATAGAGTTTCTATGCTGCTATCAGGTTCCAAAAGAGCAGTCACAGCCCATAATATAGATGGTCCAGTGCTCCCTTCCTGCCTCCACACTGCTCTTTGTTTTCATTCCTGCCTTTTGGTGATAATGTATTGGATACAGGGTGTGTAATGGTCCTCAAGCTCTGCTATACCCACTAACAGGCATTTCTGTCAAACACATCACCATCACCGTGCTCATTGATTTGTGTTGCCTTTAAAACAGGCCGTTTCCTCCACACGAAGCCCTGCCATAATTGGGTCTTTCTTAAATGATTCAAATAAGGCGGTCCGTTTCTCTCTCTCTCCCTCTCCTCCGTTGCTCCAGCCATCACTGTCATCCACGCTTATTTCATTACAGATTCAGCAGACTTGATAAAACAGCGGGGGTGCCCCATTCCACACCGCTTAACCAGCCAGCCCTCGTCCAGGCCCCAGACAAAGAAGTGGTCAAGCGAGGCAACAAATCACACCAAATGGAGCATTTGCTCTTTGTGCAGTCTAGTTATGGAAACTGATAGCGGTGTGCAGAATACTGAGTAGGTCTAATAAACGCTGCAGTGAGGATATCCTCTCCTAATTGGATAGAGGAACGGAAGCACACGCGTTCCCCCTTTCTGTAGCTGAAATGAGCTCTATGAAATAGCCTAATAGCATACACACATTGGGAGTCTGCTTTGCTGTCACAGATAAATATGTTCTCTCAGGGCTAATTGCTCTACCGATTCCAGCCCAGGCTCTAGGATCCAGTGACAGGACGCTGTTAGCGCCGGGCCTTCCGATCGCTTGGACTCCGTTGTGTTGAGGATGAGCTGTAATGCTGAAATGCACAGCGTGTTCGGCCATAGCCGTACTACTTCAGAGAGAATGGGGAGCTTGATATAACTCCAAACCTACAGTATAAATTCAACAGAGGTTCCTGTTTAGACACTTCTGACAGCTGTCAGGTGGGCTTTGACGGATGAACTAACACATGAACAGACAGACAAGAAAATACGATAACACACACTGCGTGTCAAACATTGAAAAGAAGCCAAGTGCAGCAACACCAAGCAGAGTCCACGATGAGCGACATAATTGAATGAGTGAGGAATGACAGCAATCGTACCATTACGCTAAAGATTTCTGTCTTATTTAAGAAAAGAAAGATGTGCCAATTTCCTTGTCTAAAATCCAAATGCGATGTTAATATGCATGTGACGTGGGTCCCGTAACTATTCCATGGAAGTGTCTTTGTCTGGATTGGCCTCGAGTCGTCATGAAACATTAGGACCCCCTGCTGGACACGGATTCCCTCCTGACCGGTGAATAATGGTACAAAGGGCTACTAAATCATTGAGATGACTGCAACGCTCTGTCCAGTCTGTTCTCCGTTCTCACCAGAGACAATAGATCAACGACGAAGACATAAGAGCACAGCAACAGGCGTTCTCCACTGGGAGACGAGGCCTCAGTCTGCCTGCTAGCTCGCTGAGGGAGCACCACGGCAGGGGGCTTGAGACCTGGGTGCCTGTGGAAAGATGCCTGATTATCAGTGGACCTCATAACCAACCCTGTGGGTGAGAGAAAAGACACGTTTAGCTGATCCAAATGGTCACGTCATTTGAATGAGTTGATAACTCAGCATGAGAAGGTGGAAGGGGTGGCCTCGATGTCTTCTTTACTTCGGACCCCGGTAGCTTTCTGCTAGTCTGGTACTATTCAGGAAATGACCCAAATATGTGCCAAGGTCATCCCCCGGCTCACTTCATTGGAAGATTAGCCTGGGTGGGGGTGGGGGTGGTGGAAGGGGGACAGGGGTGGGTGTAGTTTAAGAAAAACCCTCAAGAACATTATGATTTATTTAAGTGAGGAGAGATAAATATGAATAATGTATTGGCTATAAGGAACATGAATCTCTTTTGTACTAATTGTCAGGAAGGCTCGCATCCAGTGTCTGAGGGTAGAGGGGCTGCAGGACCCACAGATCACAGGGGTGCGGCTCAAAGCCGGCTGTCCTACAGCCATGGCCATCGAATTGCAAATGAGCTCAAGGAGCCTAATTAATGGAGTGCTAATGAAAGAAGTAGCGTTTTGGTGCTGCCGCCCGCCGCCCGACGAGGAAATAATCTCCTCCCTCCCCCCTCTCTCTTTCTCTCTCTCAGCCGAGATGGCTCGTGCCATTGAAGTTGATTGCAGAACGCATCAATATGTGAACAAAGTTTGGAGGAGAGAGAAGGGGAAAAAAAATTTGCATTCATTTGAAGAACAGGCCTGTTATTTATTCTGTAGCTTTTGGCACATTTCTGGTTTTCCGCTCCCAGGAGGAGAGATGGAGTACGATATTTAAGATGTGTGACGGGCGATAATGGCAACTTCTTCAATTCCCTCTCTCTCCCTGTCTCTGTTGTTTGTACTGTAGAGAGGGATGTTGAGGAGAGTAAGGCAGCAGTGAACTGAGAACTTTCTCTTTCTTTCTCTCTGTGTCTCCATCTCTCTGTGCTGCGGTTGGAGGGTGGGGTGTGCGTGGCAGCTAGCAGTACAGATCAGAAGCGCTGCCCCAGATGCGGTGCCCTGCAGTTGTGTCTCCTCTCTTTGAAGCCTCTGTGCACCTCTAAACCCAACCCTGGGGCGCTGCCACCGTCTGCAGGGGCCTGGTGCCCCAGCCTTGAAGACGAGGGGCCCCGGACTCTGCCACCGCCACAGGCATTCACTACATACATACACACACACACACACACACACACACACACACACACACACACACACACACGCACGCACGCACGCACGCACGCACGCACGCACACACACAATCATTTTTTTGCCCTGTAAATTTGTGGTTATACCTCACTATCTAGCTATCTGTTCCCCTCTCATGCCTCAGTAACAGTGATGTGGTTATGCTTTACTGGTATCTTATTCAAATGCACCAGGTAGTGTGATCTGAGCTCCGGTTTTTCCTCAGCCTCTCTCCTGCTGTTCTCTCCTGCTGTTTTCCCATGCTGTTCTCCTCTCCTGTGGTTGTCCTGCCATAGGGTTACCATGTCATCAGGCTAGAAGAGACCCCCTGCCCTCTCCTGCTCCTCAGCTCATCTGAAGATGCCCCTAACCCAGATCCTCCGCCCCCCGCCTCCTCCTTCAGGGAACAGGGCTGAGATGGATGACGGGGTACAGCCGAGTCCCCCAGACAGCCTGATTTATGGAGGCCTCTTTCCTCCTAGGCAGAGTGTCGGCACCTGAGGGCCCGCCTGGGGAGTGCTGTGGGATGCCCGACGTCTCAGGCCTGACGGCCCCCAACTCCCGCTCAGCCGTGATGCCAAGTACCAAACGGCCACTCCAGAACGCTCACCATCCGTCATGTGGGCAGCCAGGGATCTTCCTTGAAGAGATGAAACACAGAGAGCAGGACAAATGAGAGCCGCTCCCACCCTTTCCTTCCCTAGCTCTGTACCCACAGACGCTGATCTCCACTGCAACACTTCATTATATGAGCTCAGCTATCGTCTATTGTCAGGGGGAAGTTATAAGATACCTCCCTGCTTTTGTTTGAAAGCCCCATACTATCTCTAATAATATGTCACCATCACATGTACACAAAGCTACAGCGGTTGAAAGCTTGTGTTATATTGTATTTTCAGCTGAAAAAAAACAGTGGTAATCCAATAGCATAAGAAAGACTATTGGAACATTGTATGCTACTCTAATATTGTATTGCGTCTACATTGAAATGATATGGTATAGTCATGTGCCACTTCAATAGAACACAGACTGTATTCTAATATTGCATCAACGGTTTTGTGTTCTGTTGAATTTGAGACAGGACGTCTCAGCTTGTGGTGGACAACACAGAGTTAGGAATAGGATCTCTGTGGCGGACAACACCACGCTGTCGTAATGACAGGCTGGGACTGGGTAGTAATGTCTTGTCATCAGGACCCACTGTATCCACAGTACAATGTTATTACACTGACTGCTGCTGGTGGTGGGTCCAGCCTGTCTGGCTGGGTTTCAGGACAGTCTGGGAGGACATCTGTTGTCAGGCCAGAACCACACACTAAACACAAGTTTACCACTGAGGGCAATGGAGCCTGCGTAAGTGACTGGGGCAGGAGCCAGAGACTCAGGGCTGGAGGGTTCCACGGGTTAGGGAGGTCCATAATAATTCAGAGTTATAGAGGGGTAGGGGTGAGGGGCAGCAGTTGAAGGGGTTACAAGCCAAGGAAACAGTGCTGCCATCAGCCAATTGCCTCCTGTGGCCTCAGGCATACAAAGGAAATGAAACTATTACTATACAATATCTGATTTCATACACGTATATGATCATAGCAGTGTTTCTGTCCACCATCATGCGATCAGACATCATACTGTAGAGAACGGTAGAAAAACCACATACTCACACACCTACAAAACACAAACAGCTGAACGTATATATATATAAGAAATCCTAGCTATTTCATTGTGCCAACACTATTTTGTGCACAAAGGAAATGCTGTCCCAAAACACAGTCTATTATTTTCCTTTATTAGCTCTAACTGACGTCTAGCGCTAACCTAATGCCATGCTCCTTTGACTCTCAGCAGACCGTTTGCGAGCGCAGATGAAAATGGCAATATGAGGATGACAATATGAGAGGGAACAGTGGTGATGTTCACTGTGTAAGTGCTGTTTTTGAGTGTTATTTCAATTAAAAAGCAGATAAACTGCTGATTAATTCAGCACACTTCCCAATTACAGATCAAACGGGCCTCCTGGGGAAGCACAGACCCAAAGACGGCAGATGCCGAGCACACACTCAGGCATATTTCATACGGCGATGAAATATTAAGCTGGTCTGCGGCGTTGTGGCACCACTGGGTGTCTGTATTGTTGAGGGTGTGACACCAGTGAGACTGATATCTAGGACATGTTTGGGGACACTTTGGGGAGCGTGATGAAATATGATGCCAAGCTTAGACAACTGATAGAAACTCAGAGACTATTTTATATTCCATATCACAGCACCCAGGAGTGTTGCTTGTAACAGTCCAACTCGGGGACCTGTTTTGTTGTGTTAATAATCGTATTTTCCCTTTGAGAACTCGCGCTAAATGATCAAATAACTTCCACCACTAGTTCTCTGTTTCCTTGATGTAAGGAGTGATGAAGGCCTCCGCTTTGATCTTCAACTAATCCTGGTATGTTCTCCTGTGATATCAGAAACACGCTACACTGTCCCAGCCTTCCCTTCTCTCCCTCCACAGAGGGATGTATCCACAACTCATGTGAGGGGGAGAGGAACAAAGCGCTGTAACTGATCTCTGGACAGGACTTTGGTTGGTTCAGTCTCTCTCGCGGTGCCGCCTCCCAAATGAGGCTGCAGCACTTTGTAACCACCACTTTGTGTCCCACAAGGCACCGTCCCAATAGCGCTGAAATTCAATGTGGCCATAACACAATAAATCATCTTTTAAGCACTGGGAAGAGCAGGTGCATAAACAGTGTCGACGCTGCTTTCTCAATAATTGATCAAACCTACACAAGGGGCGCTGTTTATTCTGTCCCACTCAGATACCGTTTTAGTGGAGGGCCTGTCAGACAGACACACACACACACACGCAAACACGGTCAGTGTTTTAGAGGCGGCCGTGTCTGTCACCATAATGAATCCCACTGTGATCATTCTGGCTGCTGTGGTCATCATTCTCTGACCAACACACACACACACACACACACACACACACACACACACAGCTTACTGCCTGCACATTCATCATGCGACCCCTCGTGGAGTTGCCTGTGGGAGTCTGGGGACAAGTGTGAGATGGAGGGAATGGAGAGAGGAGGGCTGGAAGGGGGAGTCTGGAAGAGAGGGGGTGTGGAAAGAGGGAGATGGGGGACAGTTTGGAGCCTTGAGCAGATAGACTCTTCGAAGGATGCGTCTGTATCTATACCGTCGAGGGATACTCAGCATTAAGGGGAGTCTCCACAGCCCTATACTGAGAGACTGCTATACAGAGAGAGGCGGATACCACAGTCCCCACTCTACAGATCAACTCCTCCCTCCTCCCTCTATACTGTCATTTGTCCTGCAGATTTCATTGGGTTCACATATTCTGTTGCTGCTACTGTTTATTGTTAGATTTTTTGGTACTTTTACACCTTTTTTCTTCCCAATTGGTAGTTATAGTCTTGTCCCATTGCTGCGACTCCCATATGAATGGGCGAAGGTCGAAAGCCACGACCCTGCCAAGACAAGTTGCTTCTTATACACTGCACACTTAACCCGCCAGCCACACCGGAGGAAACACCGTATAACTGGCCACCGAAGTCAGTGTGCAGGCGCCCGGCTCGCCACAGGAGTCGCTGGAGCGCGATAGGACAAGGAAATCCTGGCCGGCCAAACCCTCCCCTAACCCGGACAATGCTGGGCCAATTGTGGTCCGCCTCATAGGTCTCCCGAACACAACCGGCTGTGTCACAGCCCAGGATCGAACCCTGGTCTGTAGTGATGCCTCAAGCACTATGATGCCTTGCCACTGTACCACTCGGAAGGCCTCCCCTGCTACTGTTTATTATCTACCCTGTTGCCTGGTCTGTTTATTCCTAGTTATATGTACATATCTACCTCAATTACCTCGTACCCCTGCACATCAACTCGGTACTGGTACCCCGTGTATAAAACCAAGTTATCATTACTCATTGTGTATTTATTACGTGTTTCACTTTTCTATTATTTCTCTATTTTCTTTCTCCCTGCATTGTAGGGAAGGGCCCCGTAAGTCAGCATTTCACTGTTAGTCTACACCTGTTGTTTACGAAGCATGTGACAAATAACATTTTATTTGATTTGTTTAATGCACCAACAAAACATCTAACAAGCAACCAACTGCATGTTTCATTTACATCTTATCTTTGGTACCTGAGCACCTTCTCTACAGCCAGCCAGCCAGCCAGCCAGCCAGCCAGCCAGCCAGCCAGCCAGCCAGCCAGCCGGTAGCTAGATGTTTAGTTCCCCAGGAGCGTTAAGTGCATATCTAAATAGTTGATGAGCTATAAGCTGTTGGGGAAAGTGTCGCCAGCGGCGCCTCATTGAACAGTGCCTATGAGAAGCCCTGTGGGAGCGCTTTAAAGAGGATCCCCTGGATCCATCCCGCTGCTAGAGAACCTGGAATAGGAGACAATACTGGGCCCACATCCCTCCCGGCAGGCTGTTCACACACACAGAAATACACACACACGCACGTGCACACACACCTCATCCCTAAAGACGATTATCAGAGGAAGCTCTCTCGTTTCATTTCATTCAACCCAAATATCTACACTGGAGAATGAATGGGAACACTGGAGATACAATTGAGGAGCATTTAGGAGTTGAAAAAGTATGTGTTTTAGATGATTCACTAGTGCCTACTGTATTTTTCAGAGAGCTTTGTCACTCGCCAAATGTCACTACCTTCTAACACTATTGGGCCCAGTGGCCACACTAAGGTGAAGAGTTACAGTACATGTCTGTCTGACAGTGACACTCAGATGCTACAGTTCCCAGCTGCTCTGCTGTGGCTGGCTGGTGTTGGTTGTGTTTCCTGTCTGCTACAGAGAGAGAGAGAGAGAGAGAGAGAGAGAGAGAGCTGGGGGTTCACGTCTGCTACCGTGGAGATGGAGGAGCTGGCTTGTCTAGAATGGATCCCACCCCCACCCCAGGGACCATTAAGCTGAAAATAATTGGCTCAGAATCTCCCCCTTTCATCGATCCTTTGGAGTCAGTGAACTCTCTGAGACATAGTGCACACACACACACACACACACACACACACACACACACACACACACACACACACACACACACACACACACACACACACACACACACACACACACACACACACACACACACACACACACACACACACACACACACACACACACACACACCATCCCCACAAACAAATACATACACAAACACGTGGTTGCAAGTATCTGAGTGCACAGACGCATGTACTGTACTGTACTGTACTACACACACACACACACACACACAAGGGTGCACATACAAGTAAGCAGCCCAATAGAAGGAAACATTCTTTGTCTTACAGCAGCAGTCACTGGTTCTCAGTGGAGGTTAAATGAAGTCTATTTCTTTATCTCTAAAGATGTATTTTGTCTTTGACCCCAACACTTCTCTATCTCATGTGTCTCAGATGACAGTCACTGCACCAGTGTGTCTCTCCTATGACTACAACTGTAATGTTCTGTAGCAGGACCACTGCTTCTGAAGAGCCACCAACAGAGGGAGCCCATGCTTTTCCACAGACAGTGTAGAGTAACACTGTTCTTCATAAAAGGGCTGGGCATTCATCTTAAATTACCTCCCTCAATCTTAATATAGTCAACTCTGGATTTAATTCAATCTATATGCATCTGTCTTCATCATTCCAGAGGCTGCTGGAGGAATACATATCGCCATGACTCCCATCATCAATACTGGGTGATGAAGTGAGTCCACACCGTCTCCATGAACAATTGATGGCCACTGAGTATGAGAGAAGGGGGGTGGGGGTGTATCTCGCCAATATATCACTCGTCAGTCTGACTGTGGCATTTTACAACATGTCCAGTTGTTAAATATGTCATCTATTTGTTATTCCATGTCTATCCAGGACGTGTCAAGGTAATTAGGGGTCCTCATTTCCATCCTTTAAAAATGAAGTTAATAATCTCACGCCCAACCCTCCATAGAAATAGGTCAGAGATCATTTAATTTGTTTATCACATTTTCTCCTATTAAGAGTAATCAGATAAATACTGCACTAGGGCCTGTGACAGAGTAGTCCAGCCACTGATCAACCATCACATTAATTGAATTTAATGGGAGACGGGGAGCGGTGGGGCGATGGAACGCAGCGAGGGCATGGACCACTGCGTCGCATGAGTGAAGATGAGCGGGGGTCAGATTAGTTCCTCTCATGTCCACACAGACTAGGGCACAACCAGGGGAGATGTCTGGACACACAGAGGAGAAATCACCACGGCAATCGAAGCAATGCAACTAGAACATTCCAACCACAGTCCATTTCCTAGAATCAGAATGCCAGCTTTGCTAGCAAAATGTCATCTGCAATGCTGTAAGCTAAGCTCCCTGACTGCGATATATCTTTACTGCACTATAGAATGTAAAATACATCTTTATCTCCCATAAATCACCATTCATATCAATCAAAATACATGTTTACAGTACATAATGGAGTAATTCATGCCACTCATAATCACAAGACTATCTAACCAACCCAGGAAACACTTACAGTAGATAGTAGAGCACTGGCTTCCCAGTTACCTGCAGTCCCCAGGCCCAGAGCCACATATTGTTACTTCTTCCTAAGGCTTGATGTGGATCACAGGAAGCAACATACACAACAATCAATAGCCACGCCTCACAGGAAGAACATGGGGTGCAGAGACTTCACAACCTATCTACTCTGCAGGCAGCTTGATTTACTCCCTATCTCTCTCTCTACACTCTAGCATTCCTTCCTTCCCCTGGCTGTGAGAGGCAGTAAAGAGAAGCCCATGTTGACAGCAGAATGAACTGAGCTACAACTCTGACACAGCCTTTATGGAGCTGCTGCTGCTGCTGCTCTGAAAAAGACATAGCTACTGTAGCCTCCTCTTCTCGCAGCAGTCTGGAAATGCTCCTGGTGTGTCTGTCACTTCCCCCCAGGCTGTGTGTGTGAGTCTCTGTGTGTGTTTGTTTGTGTATGGCTACAGGCACTGTGTCTGTGTGGTGGCAGAGAGGGTTGAGGGGTGCCTGTGACATTGGGGTCAGCGTGGCTACAGCAGCCATGTCCCCCCCCGTGTCTCCTGCTGACCTCTCCTGTATAATCACCCCTGTCACTCTGTCACCCCCCCCATCCCCCTGAACAAGGACATCACTGTGACGAGACCTATGTTGATGCTACTAATCACACTCTGCTTTCTGATTAAAACTCCTCTTTACATCATCCTATGTAATCATCATGGAAACGTACAATCAAATCTACCACAGCATTCTGTTTTGACTGTTACTAGAGTGAGTTAATCTTCATGATTCTGCCCCCTAATTTTGGTTCAAAATGATTAGACTGGAAATGGCTGCTGTGTCTGTCTCAGCCATTTTTAATGGGGAGACACCAGATCATGGCTGTGGCCTCTGACCTCTGCTCTGTGATTACAGCTCATTATTATAATCAGGGAGTGCCAGTCAGGAGGGGAACGGGGTGTGGGCCAGGGTGAGAGGACACCATTGCACTCGGCTCTGGAAAAGTCACATTCAACCCACATTTAGTTCTTTAAAGGTTTCTCTGAAAATAGCTATTCATTAGAATGAGTGAGTGGTCTGGGAATGTTAGATAATGTGTTTCTAAAGACTCCTTTTTCACAATAGAAAATACGTTTCCAAAATGCACATGATATTTTTATGGCATACCCAGAATGTTCCATGTGGCATGCACAATCCTGATTATGATCACAGACCGTCCTGATTATCTTCGACTTTGGCGCAATCTCTGACCCTGCCCTTATCCCTGCTGGCTCTGTCCCTACTCTAGTCTCCTCTGACACCACTGCTCCCTCCCCCTTCCCCTCTCCCTACACAGCCTCTCCAATCTCACACTAAGATCTTAATTAGCAGGTGCGCTGCTATCCTCAGACAGACATGGCTGAGCCAACACTGTGCCAAACATGCATCTGGTGACAAAACTACAACACTGCTCAACACACCAAAGCTCCATGCCATAGGGAGGAAATAGGACAAATTAATGGATGTTCAAACTGAACAGCTTTTTTTGGAACAAGTGAAGTCTTTTTAAAGCATGAGTCCCTCTCTTTCTTCAGTGGGAGATGTCTATTTTATCTGCTGTGGTGTAGCTACATGTAAGTAGTAACCACCTAAGTTCGGAATGCTTGGTTTGGGCCCAGAGTGCCAGTGGAAGTCATCAGAAACCATAATCCCCTTCTTTGATCAACCTGCTGGCGCTTCCCCTTCCCCCTGCTTGTCTGCCTTCTTGGGAGAGAGAGAGGAGAGACCCTCGGTGAAGAGATTACTGTGTTTTAACGTCTTTACAGAGCCGTAATGGGCTGATCTCAAGTCAGCAGCTGGCAATGAGAGGTTGACGAGATTGGCTGGGACATTGTGGAGCTGTTCCGGGATCAGCGTTCAGCTCCTCACTCATATGGATCTGGCAGAGCGTTGTAAAGCACACCAGAGGTATGGGTGACTCATATGGCGGACACTGTCCGTGTTAAACGGCAGAGAGACACGGAGGGGTGAAGTGTGGTTATAACATTGTGTGGTAACCCAGGAACTTTTATTTCAAGATTCCGGTAAGATGCAACTTATCATTGATTAGAAGGTCTAAGAATGAAACACAGCCTTATACAGGCCAGCTTATGAAAAACACAGAATACTACACAGACCACAGAACAGAAATCAACAGCAGGAACCATCCCAACTTTCTAGACTGGAGATAAAGAGGGAGATTTTTGTTCTAGGTATGCCACACACACACACACACACACACACACACACACACACACACACACACACACACACACACACACACACACACACACACACACACACACACACACACACACACACACACACACACACACACACACACACACACACACACACACACACACACACACACAAACACCCACACATGCACACACACGCAAATACACACCAACCAAACTGATTTAATAAAAGAGAACAGGGAGCGATGGGAAGGGGGGGGGGGATCGATGTGGGCCTCCCCAGCCTCAGTCAGTGGAGAGTTAAAATGCTGTTAGACTCCAGCCGAGCGGACACACTCCCTAACCGGCCAACCTCCCTCTCATTGATTTTTTATTTAGCTCCAAGCAGTGATATGTGTTCCATGCACACAGAACATACCGAGGCTGCATAGCCTGTCAGAGCAGAAATCAGGCCCCATTGAGCCTGGCCAGCCTGGCCGGCGCAGAGCGCGGAGGGAGAGTAGTCTGTTAACAGAATTAAACTATTATTTAGTTGACTTTCCATAGAGGCCAACAGAGACAAGACAAGACGGCCTGACAGGAAATCCAATTCTCCTTACTGCAAGAACAACATGCTGCCTCAAATGAGAAGGTTTGTGTGTGTGTGTGTGTGTGTGTGTGTGTGTGTGTGTGTGTGTGTGTGTGTGTGTGTGTGTGTGTGTGTGTGTGTGTGTGTGTGTGTGTGTGTGTGTGTGTGTGTGTGTGTGTGGGTGTGTGTGTGTGTGTGTGTGTGTGTGTGTGTGTGTGTGTGTGTGTGTGTGTGTGTGTGTGTGTGTGTGTGTGTGTGTGTGTGTGTGTGCGTGTGTGTGTGTGTGTGTGTGTGCGTGTGTGTGTGTGAGAGAGTTTTGGGATATACTGTATAACAAAGTTGGTTTAAATATTCAGACATCAGTATTGTGATCACTTTCAGCCTCACAAGTGGACACTGATATTATTTTTTATAGCAAGCATAAACCTACCTCACCGTCCTACCTCATCAAGCAGGCAGACCAGGGATCCCATGTCAGATTAGGAGACTGTACTGTCATGTCTCCTTTGAGAGTATGGTTGGTTCCTAGAGAAACAAATGCATATCAGACCTAGTGATCATGACAGGTTAGCAACAGCCATTCATGCCTGAAACATCTAACAACAAGGATAACATGTAAGGTAAGACAATACACTGAGTATACAAGACATTAACACCGGCTCTTAATAGCCCAGGTAAGATATACAATATACACCGAGTGTACAAAACTGCTCTTTCCATGACATAGACTGACCAGGTGAATCCAGGTGAAAGCTATGATGTCACTTGTTAAATCCACTTCAATCAGTGTAGATGAAGGGGGAGGAGACTGGTTAAAGAACGATTTTGAAGCCTCGAAACAATTGAGACATGGATAGTGTACAGAATGTGTGCCAGAGGGTTCAGAGGGTGAATGGGCAAGACAAAAGATTTAAGTGCCTTTGAACGGGGAATGGTAGTAGGTGCCAGGTGCACAGGTTTGTGGCAAGAACTGCAACGCTGCTGGGTTTTTCACGCTCAACAGTTTCCCTTTTGTATCAAGAATGGTCCACCACCCAAATGACATCCAGCCAACTTGACACAACTGTGGGAAGCAATGGAGGCAACATGGGCCAGCATCCCTGTGGAACGCCTTCGACACCTTGTAGAGTCCAAGCTCCGGCGAATTGGGGGGTGCAACTCAATATTTCAATATTAGGAAGTTGTTCCTAGTATTTGTTAAACTCTGATAGCATGGATGGACCTTCTGTGACTGCAGATCTGTAAACACTATCTAAACACATGCACAATGTCCATCTATTCACTCATCTTAGACACATCAGTATTTTATGTTGTCCTATAATTGTCTGACAGTGAATTGAACCCTTATGAAATAAGGGGTGAAAAGAGATAGCTAATTTAAAATACTGCGTATCACACCTTTGTTTGTCCTTGAGATGGAATACAATACAGTGGGCTATTCTGTATTAGTGTGTCTATTTACTAAGACACTTGAATGTGAGTATTAATTTAATCATAAAGCCCATTCTTTACAAAGGAGTCTGCGACTCAAAGACAAAAGCGAGACAAAAACATCCTGGATAATTGGTTGGAAAGAGACACAAAGAAGGCGAGAATACATCAAATAAAACTATTTTATAAAACATTTGTTTATCTACACCACATTATCTACAAATTAATATGTCCATTTCATCACCACAATTCATTTCTCCTTTAACCAGGGTTATTCCGAGAGGACAAACCCCCCACATTAGCAGCCTGCAAGATTCAGTCAGACCAGAGCACCTGTCACACTTGCAATCACTAATAGACCCAGGGCTGATTCTGGGCTGATTCTGGGCTGCACAATTCACCTGTCATAGCAGCCACCTCGCCCACCTCTCTGCTTCCTGCCCTTCAGAGCAAGGGCACTGTTAGCACACATGTCAAGTCTTGGATGGAACAAGAAGGACACTGGAACGGATGAAAGAAGGTGGGAAAGGACTCGCAGTGGATTTGCATACTCCTGTGATCCTAATATATACAGGTTGCCAACCTCGGGGGTCAGAGTTCAGCATGGTTGCTAGGGGAACGAGGCGGCTCTAGCCATCACTTGCTCGTTAGAGAGCTGCGGAGTAGGTCTGCCAACTGTCTTCATCACACTGTGGCCATGTCTGTACACCACCCTGGAGAATAATGAGACCTCTGCATACAGGGGCATACAGGGGCACACACACACACACACACACACACACACACACACACACACACACACACACACACACACACACACACACACACACACACACACACACACACACACACACACACACACACACACACACACACACACACACACACACACACACACACACACACACACAAGAATGCTCTCAGCAGACACACGCCATGGCACACAAAACACAGATGCAACACACACACATAAGACATCTTACACACGGATAAACCAAGACAACAGTATGTCTCTATTTTTGACAGACTGAAAATGTTTCTGCCTATTTTGAGAACTCATTCCCTTCTGCCTTAATCCCAAAATGTGAAGCCCAGAAATAAAGCTTGAATACTGTGCATCTCTCCATAGCTTCCATAGCATCAATTAGCTCTTTTTGTGCAGCTGAGCATTTCCTCTGGTGGGCTGATGTAAACAAGGAGATGGAAATGAGGCCCAGCAGTATAATCCAGCCAGGGTGCAGGTCTGAGAGTAATCCCCCCCAGAGCTGCTCTGGCCTGGGGCATGCAGAGGGGTAATCCAACCCCTCGGGACCTCATCCACCAGCCCGCTTACACACACACACACACACACACACACACACACACACACACACACACACACACACACACACACACACACACACACACACACACACACACACACACACACACACACACACACACACACACACACACACACACACACACACACACACACACACACACACACACACACACACACACACACAGAAACAAGCATACACAAAAGAACACACACAAATATGCTCCCTGAAGTACTGAGCTACACACTTTGGTTGATAACAACACTTACAGTTGAGTAACTGAGTAGTTGTACAGTTCCCATTGACTAATGTGATGATTTTATAACTTTCTATGTTATAAGTTACACACAAAACTATTCTTACCCATGTTATTCCCTCCATTACTCACTCATAGCCTGCCAGAATAATTTACTAGTCTTTTACAGTTTTCCTTTTCAATCACTTTGGCACATTTTTCGGATGTAAGTGGTTTATTAAAACAATTCTGAGTACAAAACTCTAAACTGATAACACTTGTAATTCCTCCTATATCTTATGTTCAGAACCTTTGATTTGCATTCATTGGGGTTTCACACATCTTTCACCACTGAGTTATTCATTCAAAATTGAAGTTTTTTCCTTGAAAAACTATGTGAACATTTCCTTTAGTCACCAATACATCAGATAATGATAGGCTCACCATTTAGTCATTTTAGTAAATACCATTTAATCCAATAGCAAAAAAATCAAAACTGTTCTTTTTGAAGTGCCGAATAGAAAGAATAGTAGGTAAATATCATTTTTCACAGTATTTTCCTAGAACTTGACATGCATTCTTTTTTTTGATCATATGTTTCCAATGGGAGGTTGTGAGCATGTTGAAGAATATGTCAGTCTTACCGTTTCATTATCCTTATACAGTACATATGTAGGACAAATCATCAGAAACAGGGGTAGTCTATTGTAAAGACGTTGGCTACTGTACAAATGTAGCACCGCGTCACGAAGTCACTTTCCCACGTGACCTTGTGACTCAACTGATACAGAATCACCTGTCTCTCTGCTTGAAACGAATCAACTTACAGTGTATCAATCAAATTCAGATAATGAGTAGAAATATATTATTATTTATAAACTGGGTGGTTCGAGCCCTGAATGCTGATTGGCTGATTGGCCGTGGTATATCAGACCCTATACCACGGGTTTGACAAAATATTTCGGTTTACTGCTCTCATTACATTGGTAACCAGTTTATAATAGCAGTAAGGCACCTCAGGGGTTTGTGGTATATGGCCAATATACCACACCCCCCCAGGCCTTATTGCTTAAATACAACCCAGCTATTTCAGCAGTGCATTGTACACTGCACCATAATTCCAAATGGTAGCACATAGAATCTCTTTCCACTTTGTCCTATTGAAGCACACTGGCTGACGGAGAATGATATTGTAGTATTTACAGGCACATCCATATATTAATTGGTTTTACTCTCCAATGTAAATTGAAGTAAAAATATTGAATTTTACAGTGTTCAGCAGTTATCAAAAACAAAAATATAACCGCACCATCTCGTGGAAAGCTTTCCCAGAAGAGTGGAGGCTGTTATAGCAACAAAGAGGGGGGGGCAACTCCATATTAATGCCCATGATTTTAGAATGAGATGTTCGACAAGCAGTTGCCAACATACTTTTGGTCATGTAGTCAACCTTTAAAAAAATATAGGGGTGTGGATCAGGGGCGGCAGGGTAGCCTAGTGGTTAGAGCGTTGGACTAGTAACCGGAAGGTTGCAAGTTCAAACCCCTGAACCCCTGACAAGGTACAAATCTGTTGTTCTACCCCTGAACAGGCAGTTAATCCACTGTTCCTAGGATGTCATTGAAAATATGAATTTGTTCTTACCTGTCAGTATCTGGTGTGACCACCACTTGCCTCATGCAGTGTGACACATCTCCTTCAAATAGAGTTGATCAGGCTGTTGATTGTGACCTGTGGAATGTTGACCCACTCTTCTTCAATAGTTGTGTGAAGTTGCTGGATATTGTCGAGAACTGGAACACTTGGTCATGTTCATTGTCCAAAGATTATGCCTGCCCATAACTCCACCTCCACCATGTCCACATGAAGCCATACACACTGTCTGCTATCGGCTCGGTACAGTTGAAACCGTGACTCATCCGCGAAGAACACACTTTTCCAGTGGCCACCTTCGGTAGTGCAAACCCACAGCTACATCAGCTGTCCAGGTGTCCACAATCCCGCAGCTGAATAAGCCGGATGTAGAGGTCCTGGACTGGCATCGTTACACATGGTCTGCGGTTGTGAGGCCAGTTGGAAGTACTGTCAAATTCTCTAAAACGACATTGGGGACGTCTTATGGTAGAGAAATAAATATTACATTCTCTGGCAACAGCTCTGGTGGACATTCCTGCAGTCAGCATGCCAATTGCACACTCCCTCAACTTCAGACATGTGTGGCATTGTTTTGTGTGGCAAAACTGCATATTTTAGAATGGCCTTATATTGTTCTCAGCACAAGGTGCACCTGTGTAATGATCGTGCCGTTTAATCAGATTATTGATATGCCACACCTGTCAAGTGGATTATTATCTTGGCAAAGGAGAAATCCTCGCTAACAGAGATGTAAACAAATTGTGCACTAAATTTGAGAGAAAAAAGGTTTTGGTGAGTATGGAAAATTGCTGGGATCTTTTTCATAATTTTGAGTAGTTTGATTAAGTGATAGTTTATTGTATTTTTAACAAATGAGAAGGAAATCACATCGAAGTAAATTGAATATTGCATTTAGATTTTTGTGCTGAGAGTTGTGAAAATGTACCATAAACTTGAGAAAATTGCACCAAAGTGATTGAAAGAAATGGTAACAATATACAGTATCCCCGTTCCTCAGTCTCTGAAGAGAGTTGGGAAGCCAATGGCTGTAAGAAGACAGTGAGAATAGCGATTGGTAGGAATAAAGGAGGGCAGGTCAAATCAAATCAACTTGTATTGGTCACATTTAGCAGATGTTATTGCAAGTGTAGCAAAACGCTTGTGTTTCTAGCTCCAACAGTGCAGTAGTATCTAAAAATGATTCACAACAGTACACACAAATCTAAAAGTAAAAGAATGGAATAAAGAAAAATATAAATATTAGATTGAGCAATGTTGGAGTGGCAATTGACTAAAATACAGTAGAATACAATACAGTATATATAGTATATATATATACTTACTCATCTCAGTATATACATGAGGTGAGTAATGCAGTATGTAAACATGATTTAAACATTATTAACGTGACTAGTGTTCCATTATTAAAGTGGCCAGTGATTCCATGTCTATGTATATAGGGCCACAGCCTCTAAGGTGCAGGGTTGCATAACCGGGTGGAAGCCGGCTAGTGATGGCTATTTAACTGTCTGATTTCCTTAAGATCTAAGCTGTTTTTTAGTCTCTCGGTCCCAGCTTTGATGCACCTGTACTGACCTCGCCTTCTGGATGATAGCGGGGTGAACAGGCCATGGCTCGGGTGGATGATATCCTTGTTGATCTTTTATGCCTTCCTGTGACATCGGGGGCTGTAGGTGTCCTGGAGGGCAGGTAGGTTGCCCCCGGTGATGCGTTGGACAGGCCGCACCACCCCCTGGAGACCCCTGCAGTAACGGGCGGTGCAGTTGCCGTACCAGACGGTGATACAGCCCGTCAGGATGCTCTCAATTGTGCATCTTTAAATGTTTGTGAGTGTTTCACGGGCCAAGCCAAATTTCTTCAGCCTCCTGAGGTTTACCTTTATGCATTACCCAGCGAGAGGGCAGATGCTCCAAGGCAACGTAAACAAATGATTTCCATATCGTCCTCTTAGGAATGAGTTGCATGCTGGCTTTTAACATCCTGGAGAGAGTGCAGAGAGAGTATAATAACAGTTTAATAAGACCAACTAAAGAACTGTCACACACACACACACATACACACACACTCACCCACACACACCTTATTGACTTCTAAAAAACTGCTTAACATCAAAATAATAATTTATTCATGTGTTAAATTTAACCCGTTCCACTCCACCTTTTCAGAGGCCAATTAGCTTTGGCTGCCTAATGAGGCTTGACAGCATGAACAATCCACATAATTAACACTAATGGCAACAATAAACTACTGACAACCAGCTTTATGTACAGTTCATATACAAACCCATACTGTTGTCGTGTCTGAACTATCATTAAATGTGAAGACTTATTTATATCAAATCAGTTCTCTAGGTTTAATTATTACGTGATTAAACTAATCATGTAAACATTAATTAACTAGGAAGTTGGGGCACCACGGAAAATGTTGAGATTACAAAGTTAGAATTTTCCGAATATAACTCTTCAGATATTTTAATATCTGATCAATTAGTCTTCTATTAATGAATTATTAATTGTTACCTCATTAGTCTCATTCAAAACGTCGTAAAATTATTTGCATGAACCCTACTTTAATGAATCATCTATATACAAATTTGCTTAATTATTTATCTACTAACTAACTAAATAATCACAGAAATACATAACAAACAAACAGTAGATGTTGGTTACTAATAATAATAGAAGAGTCCCTAGTGGGCTAAGCTGATATGACGGCTTAGTACAGTAGACAAAGGAAAGGGGTGGGGACTGAGAAAGAGCGGGAATGACAAAATGAATTCACTACTCACAGTGGATAATTGTACTCATCGACATGAAGATACTTTGCACATGAACGGCCACTCATTCTTAAAGAAATTCCAATGAACATATTTATGCCTGTATGTCGTTGTTGTCTCTCTGTTGAAAACACTCGATCGTCCCACTTTCCAGAAGTCACACTGTCTTTCTTGATTGTAGGTGGTTAGAATGGATACTTCAGTGTACCATTCGGAAATGTTCTCATAGAACAAATGCTTTGGCGGTTGTCGGTATTCTCGTTCTAGGTTTACGTAATTTCTAGCCGCAGACTAGTAATTTGTGTTGTCTAGAATTTTCTCCTTCTGTAGTGAATCGATAGTCTCAGAATTGAACCATTTCTAGCCATGTAGTCAACACTACAGCTGCATTGTCTCCGTGGCCTATAGAATTGTAGCCATTCCAATGTGGGGACGACGTCCCGGTGTTCTCTGACTTCTTAACCCTACGAGATGTCCTGCTTACCGTGGGTCTCTTTTGCATGAAATGTACATTTCGTCACAACTGGTTTTATACTCTGGTTTCGAAAAGGGGGGTTCCATGATGCCAACGTAATGTCTATGCTCACGTGGGTGTGGCCATTGATTTGCTTAACTTTATATGAAAACCCATACTCTCATACAGAAGGTTAACATCACATTACATCGTTTCATAAATAGTTTCATGTTTAATCACATACGTTTCACAATATTAAGATGTAAACCTTGACAACTGGGAAATGTACACTTTAAGAGATACAGTTATGTGTGTTTCCTGTCCTTCATGAGATCCCCAAATGAAAGACCCTCGTCATGACTGTACAATGAGCTCGTCCTCCTATAGCTCCTTCCACCAGCCTCCAACATATTTAACAATTCACTAACTAAACTGCAGTGTATCCAGGGCATGGTATGGATCACATTTACTTTTCTCTGACAGGGAGCGTGTACAGATTTGTCAGCCTACTGAGCGGTGTGTATGTTTGAGGAGTGTGAGGAGTGAGTCTGTGGTCCGTGGAGAGGTGGTGTGACTGCGCTGACATGTGTCCGACAGCATGGCCTGCTCCTGGGCGTCTCTCTCACACGCCACTGGCCAGACTCCCCTGAGCTTCATACATAATGGAGCAGGCCACAGACACACACACCATCCCTCATAATGATCTGCACTGGCTCTGCTACTGTGGCCTTACACGCACGCACGCACGCACGCACGCGCACGCACACACACACACACACATACACACACGCACACGCACACGCACACACACACACACACACACACACACACACACACACACACACACACACACACACACACACACACACACACACACACACACACACACACACACACACACACACACACACACACACACACACACACTTGATAATCCCTACAATGCCTGTCAGTACTAGTGGAGCAACATATTATAACCAACCAATCACAAAGCCATTGATGCCAGTCACTGCAGTATTGCAGTATAGGAAATGTGAGTTGTAAATTAAATTGGACGAATCTCAACCTCTCTTCTGCTTTAGCAGTGGCCTGAACACACTGTTAGAGCAGCACACTGGCCATACTGTGGCAATCCTGACCTTTACAAAATTCTCCCTGATACATTGTTGCAGTACTACGCTTCCAATGGTCCTGATGAAAAATGGCTATGTTGTGTACTGAACAAATTATCCATGCAATGCAAAGCACACAACTAACAAAAACCAGAGCAGAAACTCTCCAGTCACATAGAGGGTAGTATACAGACTGTCATTATACTTCATAGAGGCCTTGCTGGTTGTGTTGTGGCCTTCATTAAGCCTCTCATTTAGGCTGTGGGTCCCTCTGCTGCCCTTTACTGTGTGGCACCATGGTGCTCAGAGAGGGAGGATACAGGATACTGCACCCCTAACAAAGAGCTTCATTTGGGGGGTGTCAGTGGTGATGCAGTGGGGCTGTGGGTGGTGAGGAAGGGGCTTCATTATGAATGGTACTTCATGGCCATTACTGTTAATAAGCCCTGGGCCAGGGTTTGATTCCCTTAGGCTTATTGCCTATGTCCATGCTACTGTAGCGATCCACATGAAGCAATGTATTGAGCATGCATTGTAATTATCATCCTAGTTTGGTTATTGGAGCAGTAGTCTGTGAGAGGATGTTGGGTTGCCATTTCCCCCTCACCTACATGTTCAACCAGTCCACACCTCCTAGCGGAGCAAGATTATGATCACTTTATTGATCCAACCAAATTTTTTCTTCCCCTTTTATCCCATCCCGAGGGTTGGAGAGGTGCGCGGGCTGCCACAATGGGCACCGGGGGAGCTGTTGTTGTCGGGGGTTAAAGGGATACTTCAGGATTTTGTCGTGCAGTTTAAAGGAAGTTGCTAACTAGCGTTAGCGCAATTGCTAGCTAGCATTATGACAATGACTGAACCGCTATGGTAACGGCTAGTATGCTACTTAGCATTGGCTCGCAAAACTACCTCTAAATTCCAACATATTGGAGGCAGAGACATAAAAATGCTATCCACAAGTTCATTCAGGGAAGTAGTTAAACACCTCACACATATGTTTATGGGCTTAAAAAAACGTACCATGTTTATAGGGATTAAATGTATAATTTTTTTGCAAGCCAATATTACACTTTTTATACATCATAGAAGACTGAAATATAACAGAACTGTTTAACATAGAAACACCAGATTTTAGGCATTTAAAAAACAATGTTTATTAATTATGAAAAATATTCATATAATTCCACCCATGAGGCTACTAGGCTGCAGGAAAGGGCAAGGAACACTGGCATCTTGGATTTGATACTATCAACCCTACAGTTGCCAGCTCTCTTCCTGATAGATTTTTCAAGTTGGACCCCGGATTTGAACTGACAAGCCTCTGGTTGCTGGCTCACCTCTCTAACCACTAGGCTACCTGCCACCCATACTGGACATCTATGGTACTAAACACACTGCCACAGTGCCTGTGGCACCACATCACATTGGCCTCACCATAATCAGTGTGGAGGACCAATCCTCCATTCTGTTCCAGTGAAGGACACAACCTCAGGCAGCTGTATGTGAATATTCCCCTGATCACTGTGTCCTTGGATTTGGACTCGTGTTGCTCAAAATAGACTGTGAAAAAACAATGTGAATAATTAATCAAAAATACAAAAAAGAAAGCGAAAAGTTGAAAAGCAGGCTACACTTTGCCTCTTGAACATCAATAGTGTGGTTCTGTATCCCCTCCTCCTCTCCATCCAGGGCATGGAGATGGGGGGAGCAGATCAGAGAACTGTGCCCAGAGAGGGCTCAGCCTGCTGGGGGCAATGCTTCTGGCAAACCCTCTTAACCCTCCTCTGACCTGAGGAGCACCACAGCTCCTCCACGCTCCAGACAGTGGGCAGAGAACACAGCTCGCATACTAATGCACTTAGTCTGAGGAAACTATTGTACTATGTCCAATGAAACTCTGAATGAAAGAATCAAACATGACTCATTGCTTAGTTTCTTTATATTATATTTTAAAAGTTGTGACAAATGTTGTTTGATTGTCTTTTGCAGTAGGAATACTCATTACGGATGTGTAAATTGGCCACCATTTCAAATCAAATCAAACGTATTGGCCACATGCTGCCTGAACAGGTGTAGACGAACAGTGAAATGCTGACTTACTGGTCCATCCCAACAATACAGAGAGAAAAAAGAATGCAAAGATAATAACACAAAGAATAAATACACAATGAGCTATACACATGATGTACGAAATAACTGAGTTAGATATGTATATATAGGTAGGGCTAAAGTCAAAGGGGGGTCAATGCAGGAAGTCCGGGAACCCACTTGGGTGGCGGGAGCCTTCTTCTGACACCGCCTGGTATACAGGTCCTAGATGGCAGGGAGCTCGGCCCAGTGATGTACTGGGCTGTACGCACTCTACCCGCCGTGGTGCATTATGGTCAGATGCCTAGCAGTTCCCAGAGTCCACTATCAGCTCCTTTGTCTTGCTGACGTTGAGGGAAAGGTTTTTGTCCTGGTACCACACTGCCAGGTCACTGACCTCCTCCCTTTAGGCTGTCTCATCGTCGTCCGTGATCAGGCCTACCACCGTGGTGTCGTCAGCAAACGTAATGATGGTCTTGGAGTTGAGCGCGGCCACGCATCAGTGGGTGAAAAGGGTGCACAGGAGGGGACTAAGCACCTGAGAGGCAATCACGTTGAGGGTCAGGGTGGCGGATGTTTCATTGCCTACCCTCACCACCTGAAGGAGGCCCGTCAGGAAGTCCAGGATCCCGCTGCAGAGGGAGGTGTTCAGTCCCAGGGCTTAGTGATTAGCTTGGAGGGAACTATGGTGTTGAACACTGAGCTGCAGTCAATGAACATCATTTTCACATCGGTGTTCCTCTTATCCAGGTGGGAGAGGTGACTAAATGTGACTAATACAATTGTGACGAATAAAACTGATCAAATTTGATTTGATGTGACTAATACGATTTGATTTGACCATATTCCAGTCTGTGCTAGCGAAACAGTCCTGTAGCTTAGCATCCGCTTCATGGACCTTTTCTGCACTCAGCGTGTCACTGGTACTTCCTGTTTGAGTTTTTTTCTTGGAAGCAGGAAGGATAGAGTTATGGTCAGATTTGTAAAGGGAGGGCGAGGGAGAGCCTTGTATGCGTTTCTGTGTGTGGAGTAAAGGTGATCAAGAGTTTTGTCGCCTCTAACTGCACAATGATATGCCTGACAATGCACTTGATTTAGGATGTGGGTCATAATCTTCTTTCTTGAATACAACTGACGACAACTGAAAACAAGCGTGTTTTACTCTTTTATTCGAGCAGTGGACAAAGGCTTGTTTTGATTGTATCGTACACAGATACCAACGTTTTGTCTGAGTATCGATAGCAACTGTAGCTGGTCCCATGCTGCTCTAATGAGGATGGGGCTCTTAGGTGTGGGGCCTGCTGGCCCCTGTGGCCCTTGTGGCAGGGCAGGGGTCTCTGACCTGTGGGGTTTGTGCTCTGTGAAATGCCACCGAGCTCCAGAGACCTTTCCACCAGTCTGACTTATAGGGAATCAATGAGGGCTCGCTCACTGAGCTGCTGTCTCAACTGCCACAGTTGGGATGCACTATCGACTGCTGGAGCACGGCTACTGCTGAACACAGCACTGCACTGGCCAGGCAGTCAGGAACACTCCACATCAGCCCACACACACACACACACACACACACACACACACACACACACACACACACACACACACACACACACACACACACACACACACACACACACACACACACACACACACACACACACACACACACACACACACACACACACACACACACAAGCACACACCTCGGGAAAACATTTTGGGATTTCAACCATTAACTGACTTGACTAGGAGACAAATAGCTAGGATGCAGTAAGATGTGAGTACACATTGTGCAGGACAGCAAGTTGACTATAATGAGCTTTGTATATGCATGCCCCTATATCTGTATCTGTGTTTGAGTGTGTACCACAACGTGTTAAGTGTGAAAAGTGCATCTAAGTGTGTATGTGTGTGTGTTTGTGTGTGTGTGTGTGTGTGTGTGTGTGTGTGTGTGTGTGTGTGTCTGTATTTATGAGTAGTGTAATACTGTTGTTAAAGGCTGTGTTTCCCAGCTCGGCACACACAGTGCACTGTGCATGTCAATGACTGTAGAGTACAGCTGCCTTATGGTGAGGTCACTGCTCTGATGGCCTGTTCGGCTCGCATATGACAGGCCTGGCCCTGTAAACCTCACCAAGAGGGCAGGAGAGAGGCCAGCACAGGACCACACAACCACCCTCCACGTTCACACCCCTACTCGAATCCCACGCCCCCCTAACACCCCCGCGCTGCCTGCGAAGCTCAGGAAGAACGCGTCCCACTCCAGTGGACTTCAATGAACCTCCTCTTTTCACTGATACTGAGCCAACGCCTGCCTGCCTAGCCAGGCGCATCGTCAATTTCATGTTTTGGCTGCCCACATTGATTTTAATAGAGGTTCATGGATCATACTGCTTCCTCCATTTCAATGGTACAGTGGGAAGCAGGAAAATGGCCTCTGACAGTTTCAGCGATACAGATATACATGGAGGGCTCTCAGCCCCCTCCACCAATCCTCACTTCTACTGTACTCGCAACTCAACACCCCTCTCCCACCACATCACTACAACAACAACACATAGAGCCAAAAGCTTACAAGCAAGCATATGGTCCACATTCAACATCCAAACCTCCCATCAGCTTTTTTTTTTAACAATCCCTGTTGTTCCCTTTACAAAAACATGTAACCTGAGCCTCTCTCTCTCTCGTTGTCTCCACTGCGACTTGTAAAAGTGGCAGAAATGTCACCTACTTCATTTGTGCAGCAGTAAAAGCCAAGCTGCCTGGGGAGCCGTCAGCGCAACAGAGACGAGCAGCAGATGTAGCGCCATCGATCTGACAAGTTATTAAAGAGGAGCAGAGGCAGGAGGCGGGATCAAGAGCATGACACTGACAACCTGAGGGGCCAGCATCTCTGTCTCTCTCTCCCTATTTCTGTCTCTCGGCTTCTCTCTCTCTCTCTCTGTGTGTCTCTGCCTCTCTCTCTTTCTGTGTGTCTCTGCCTCTTTCTCTCTCTGTGTGTGTCTCTGCCTCTCTCTCTCTCTCTCTCTCTCTCTCTCTCTCTCTCTCTCTCTCTGTGTGTCTGCCTTTCTCTCTCTCTGTCTCTGCCTCTCTCTCTCTCTCTGTGTCTCTGCCTCTCTCTCTCTCTGTGTGTCTCTGCCTCTCCCTCTCTCTCTCTGTGTCTCTGCCTCTCTCTCTCTCTCTCTCTCTCTCTGTGTCTCTGCCCCTCTCTCTCTCTCTCTGTGTGTGTCTCTGCCTCTCTCTCTCTCTCCCTCTGTCTCTGCCTCTCTCTCTCTGTGTCTCTGTTTCTCTGTTTCTCTCTCTCTTTCTGTCTCTGTCTCTCTCTGTCTCTGCCTCTCTCTGTCTCTGCCTCTCTCTCTCTCTCTGTGTGTCTCTGCCTGTGTCTCTGCCTCTCTCTCTCTCTGTGTGTGTCTCTGCCTCTCTCTCTCTCTCTGTGTCTCTGCCTCTCTGTGTCTCTGTGTCTGTGTCTCTGCCTCTCTCTCTCTCTCTCTCTCTCTCTCTCTCTCTCTCTCTCTCTCTCTCTCTCTCTCTGTCTCTGCTCTCTCTCTCTCTCTCTCTCTCTCTCTCTCTCTTTCTCTCTCCTCTCTCTCTCTCTCTCTCTCTCTCTCTCTCTCTCTCTGTGTCTCTGCCTCTCTCTCTCTCTCTGTTTCTCTTCCTCTCTCTCTCTGTCTCTCTCTCTCTCTCTCTGTGTGTCTCTGCCTCTCTCTCTCTCTGAATGTGTGTGTGTGTGTGTCTCTCTCTCTCTCTCTCTCTCTTGCTCTCCCATGCACTTTCAATCCCCTGTCTTTTTTTCTGTTCATTTCCACATTCGCTTAATGTCTCCTTGTGCCATCGACAATAAGACACCGAGATCTCCCATCAGCCTGTTAACACTCTAAAGGATATAATGTTTGGCAGTCCAGATTATGTACAAATCAAGCCTAAACAAATCAAGGTTATTTCCATTTTTCAGGGCCATTCCCATGGTAATCTTTCAGTCTTAACGATTCAGTGCATAAATAAATAGAACATTGTTTGAAACAAATGATTTACAGATTATTCCCACGTATTGTGCTGTTGTGTTCTCGTCCTCTGTAGTTGTCTCACTTTATACTGTAGTAACCAGATATTGTTGTGCACAGCCGGACGACAATGAAATGTGTCATTTATAGCCATGTGGGATGAGTTATAAACCAGATATAATATCAATGGTGGAAATGTCCTCCATATCACGACAATAAAGAACACATTTGGGAGCACCAACAGTGAGAAGGCATTCGTCACTATGTCAGTCCTTACGGTAACTGGACCTTTGGCCAGTGAATCCTACCACGGAAACGGGTTCGAGTGTGACACTCAGTATAACCGGGCGAAATTATACTAAGTAGGGACATCACATGCATATACATATACAAGACAGCATGTTATTAGCTTCAGCTGCTATTATGTCGAGCCTTTTTAATCTATGCTCAACATCACAGTCATTACTAAAAACCTAAGCATGTACATATGGCTAATTTTGATTCGCCTCTTTTCAAATGAACCCACCAATTGCAGAGCAGAGCAGAGCAGGGAGAGAGAGAGAGCTCTTGCCAGACTATGTATGTCATGCACCTGTCAGCCAGACAGGTAGGAGGGACAGACAAGGTGGGGGGGTTATGGCCCCAGACAGATGAATAGCCCACTTGATTGATGCTGCCCTTTGTGCACATCTCTGTGTTGCTGTTGTGTCTGACATGAGTCTGTTTCACTGTAATGTGTGATCACAGGAAAAGGGCACCGTGGGCTGCCCGGCTCCCCCTGGTCTCTCTCGCACGATCATCAACAGGGGTGAATCAAACCTGACAACAAACATACACACACACACTTAAGTCAGCTGTATTTTATGTGATATGAGAGAGAGAGAGAGAGAGAGAGAGAGAGAGAGAGAGAGAGAGAGAGGAACTGTGGGATGTGAGGGAGACGGCTCAGCTGCAGTAGATCTATTGTAAGTGACTGAGGTGAAGCACTAGTTAAAGACATAGGGAGACAGTGTAGTATATCTGAACTGTCTTCCATGCCTGTCTGCACCAATCCCCAGCAGAGCCATCTATCTCTAGCTAGGTAGGTAGAACACTTGAGGTAATTAGTGCTCAAAGACTATTGAGATAGAAGGAGGCTCCCACAAAGCAGGCAAACCCAGAGTGACACAGCCCTCCACAGAGTAAGTGGCTGCTGACAGTACTTCAGCCCCAGAGAGAGAGGCTGAGACAGAGGCTAAGAGGTCATGAGATCAACTGCAATGGAACGAGAGAGGAGGCTGTTGGAACTAACATTACATACTGTACGTCAAAAAATACTCACACACACGTAGATATGCATTGATGCATGAACATCAGATATGGTCATTTATTTATACATTTTACAAGTAAACCGCCCACTGTCAATTTTTGTACACGTGTAGTTAATCCTACAAAACCCTTTCGAAACATTTAGGTCCGTCTCTCCATGCGATCCTACATAGTGATGGGGCAGAGGGGCTGATATGGTGATGAAGCCTGATATTGACACTGTTTGTGATTGTACTAATCCCTGCTGCCTGGGGATGGGAGAGCGCGGCCGTGGGATGTGTTTAAGTCTCCTGTCCGCCTGCCATGTTGGACGTAATGTTGGGTGACACTCAGACACCCTGGCTGATTTGTTTTGGCACTGCGAAGATCCCAGCTGTGCATTTACATATGCAATGACCCAGATTAGCATCCCCCCCCTCACACTCCATCAACACTGATTAGAGCAGGCTCGTTAAATACACTGCATGCTCGGCCCTGCCCACCCCGTGTGACCAGCCCTCTCTCTCTCTCCTCATGTCACAGAGTCACACACACTACTCTCCTGATATCACACACACCTCCTAATGTCATCCTGACCTCTGCAGAACAGACAACCCACCACTAACCGGCTGTTGACAGCACTCAGCACACACTGGAAAAACGTCTGCGACATTGTCAAATTCACACTCTAATACAATACTTGACTATAACTCATAGCTTAGCTAAGTCTTTTGTTTTCAAGCAAGGTGCGAAACTGGGGTCTGGTTTGGAGTTGTCCATTCGGACAATAGTAGTATATAATATAACCTATTAAAGTTGCAGTCCACTACAGCTTCTCAGTGGATCAGGAGCATGGAGTGGGCAGTGGGTACACAGAGCTGAAAGAGAGAGGGGGAGTATAAGCAGGGAGGGAGTGAGATTACTACTTGTCACCAGCAGCATATGCTCCCTTTCACTGACTAATTGCACTTTATTATAATGTAATTACAAAGTCTGTGTGCAGTCAGTGTGTGTGTGTGTGTGATGACTAAAATAAGCCCAGGCTCTCCAACAGGATCCTACCCTGCACTCCACACAGTAATTGCCCTCTCAGCGTTGATGAATGAGGAGATGATTAACCTTAATTCCCAAACAGCAACTGGGCATTAGCAGGGAATGCATTATGGG
Organism: Oncorhynchus keta; assembly: GCF_023373465.1. NCBI lineage: Eukaryota > Metazoa > Chordata > Actinopteri > Salmoniformes > Salmonidae > Oncorhynchus > Oncorhynchus keta. The sequence continues at coordinate 11,936,382 of NC_068445.1, read as the reverse complement.
GAGTGGATGTGACTAAATGACTTAACATGGTAAATTGGGTGTGTCTGAAGAGGTTCCAGCGATGAACTAGCTATTAGTTCAAGGCACTTTTCTTCCACCGCCACTGATCGTCTATTATGACCTTCCAAGGTTCTCACAGTCAGCTCTATAGAGTTTATAGATAGCAACATGTCGATACTCATGAAAACGGAAAAACACACACACTGCTACTGAAAACAACCCTAGGCTATACAGGTATGTCACGCCTGCTCCCGCTCCCCATCTATATCTGTCTGTTCCTCGGTTTTGTTCCCCGTGTCATCATTATTGTCATAATGTTGTTTTGTTCCCCCTGTCCAGATGCTGTCAGTGTTTTGTTTGATGTCCATTTTCCATTCAATGTTCACTCCATGTACTTGCTTCTCGTCTCCCAGCGTCGGTCCTTACAGAATTGCTGACACCACTATTTGAAGCATCAGGGTGGTGACGTCAGGTCCGGGTGCCGCCGCCGATGGAACTGGGGGTGCCTTCGCTGGCTCGTCGGGCTCCACGCCTTAGCTGGCTTGAGAGGTTTCCTTGCCTCAGTTGGCTTGGCAGGTTCCCATCCCACGTCATGCCTCAGCCGGCTCGTCGGGCTCCTACGCCTCAGCGGGATCACCAGGCTTTTACGCCTCAGCCGGCTCGTCGGGCTCCTACGCCTCAGCGGGATCACCAGGCTTTTACGCCTCAGCCGGATCCTCAGGCTCCCAAGCCTCAGCCGGCTCGTCGGGCTTCTACCCCTCAGCCGGCTAGTCGAGCGCCCATGCCTCGGTCGGCCCATCAGGCTCGCCCAGGTGAGAAGCCGGGTGACGCCCCTAGAGGGAGGGGGTACTGTCACACCTGCTCCCGCTGCCCCTCTCTGGCACTGAAGAGTACCAAGCTGCCCTTCATTACGCACAACTGTTACCATCATTACGCGCATCTGCGCTCATTGGACTCACCTGGACTCCTTCACATTGTTGATGTGTCATCATTATTGTTGTAATGTTGTTTTGTTCCTCCTGTCTAGACGCTGTACGTGTTTTGTTTGATGTCCGTTTTTCATTGAATGTTCACTCCCTGTATTTGCTTCTTGTCTCCCAGATTCGGTCCTTATAAGGTAATTATTGAATTCACCTTTTTTTGCTCTATAACTGCTTCTTATCCATTCATATGTGCTCGCTGCCCAGGAAAAGGGGATGATTTTGAACGCATAAGCAAAATGTAGAATAATTAGAACAAGAATCTAACTTGCATGGCAGTAAATATGATGATGTTGCAAGCTTGTCTTTTGCAGACAAAGTTATGATCCACTTTTTTGATGAAGCAGTAAAAACAGGACACTGTGAGAGCATTTCTAGCTGTGTGGCTTGGGATCCAGTACACACTCTATTGTCTTAGTCCTCCACTCCCCACTGACACACACAACACACCACCTAGCCCTCCAGAGAGGAGACACACAACACACCACCTAGCCTCCACTCTCAACTGACACACACAACACACCACCTAGCCCTCCACTCTCCACTGATACACTTAACATACCACCTAGCCCTCCAGAGAGGAGACACACAACACACCACCTAGCCCTCCACTCTCCACTGACACACACAACACACCACCTAGCCCTCCACTCTCCACTGATACACTTAACATACCACCTAGCCCTCCAGAGAGGAGACACACAACACACCACCTAGCCCTCCACTCTCCACTCTCCACTGACACACACAACACACCACCTAGCCCTCCACTCTCCACTGACACACACAACACACCACCTAGCCCTCCACTCTCCACTGATACACTTAACATACCACCTAGCCCTCCAGAGAGGAGACACACAACACACCACCTAGCCCTCCACTCTCCACTCTCCACTAACACACACAACACACCACCTAGCCCTCCACTCTCCACTGACACACACATCAGGTTGTTACCAGGAAAAATAGCTATTTTAATTTATTTTGTTTATACTTTTGCATGAAATTAAGTATCTCAAATCTGTTTATTTAGATTGACTTACTGAAGACACACTTATGTTTGCCAGTCTAGTTATACATGTATATACAGTTCTAGCCCTCCACTCTCCACTGATACACTTAACATACCACCTAACCCTTCAGACAGGAGACACACAGCACACCACCTAGCCCTCCACACAGAAGACACACAGCACACCACCTAGCCCCCCACTCTCCACTGATACACTTAACATACCACCTAGCCCTTCAGACAGGAGACACACAGCACACCGCTTAGCCCTCCAGACAGGAGACACACAACACACCACCTAGCCCTCCAGACAGGAGACACACAACACACCACCTAGCCCTCCACTCTCCACTGACACACACATCACACCACCTAGCCCTCCACTCTCCACTGACACACACAACACACCACCTAGCCCTCCACTCTCCACTGACACACACAACACACCACCTAGCCCTCCACTCTCTACTGATACACTTAACATACCACCTAGCCCTCCAGAGAGGAGACACACAACACACCACCTAGCCCTCCACTCTCCACTGACACACACAACACACCACCTAGCCCTCCACTCTCTACTGATACACTTAACACACCACCTAGCCCTCCAGAGAGGAGACACACAACACACCACCTAGCCCTCCACTCTCCACTGACACACACAACATACCACCTAGCCCTCCACTCTCTACTGATACACTTAACATACCACCTAGCCCTCCACTCTCCACTGACACACACATCACACCACCTAGCCCTCCACTCTCTACTGATACACTTAACATACCACCTAGCCCTCCACTCTCTACTGACACACACATCACACCACCTAGCCCTCCACTCTCTACTGATACACTTAACATACCACCTAGCCCTCCACTCTCTACTGATACACTTAACATACCACCTAGCCCTCCACTCTCCACTGACACACACATCACACCACCTAGCCCTCCACTCTCTACTGATACACTTAACACACCACCTAGCCCTCCACTCTCTACTGACACACACATCACACCACCTAGCCCTCCACTCTCTACTGACACACACATCACACCACCTAGCCCTCCACTCTCTACTGATACACTTAACATACCACCTAGCCCTCCACTCTCCACTGACACACACATCACACCACCTAGCCCTCCACTCTCTACTGATACACTTAACACACCACCTAGCCCTCCACTCTTCACTGACACACAACACACCACCTAGCCCTCCACTCTCTACTGACACACACATCACACCACCTAGCCCTCCACTCTCTACTGATACACTTAACATACCACCTAGCCCTCCAGACAGGAGACACACAACACAAAGGGAACAACAGGAGACAGGATGCATGTGCGTAAAATGTTGACAGTCTTAATAGTGTGTTCAGGAAGAGAGAGTTGACAGTGCTAAAATTGTGTGTGTGCGTGTTCCCACGTATGCATGTGTGTATGTGTGTGTGTCTGTGTGTGTGTGAGATGACTAAAGATGTGGCAGTGTTCAGGTTAAAGGTTATGTGTTCAGGTTATGTGTTCAGGTTATGTGTTCAGGTTATGTGTTAAGGCTATGTGTTCAGGTTATGTGTTCAGGTTATGTGTTAAGGCTATGTGTTCAGGTTATGTGTTCAGGTTATGTGTTAAGGCTATGTGTTCAGGTTATGTGTTAAGGCTATGTGTTCAGGTTATGTGTTAAGGCTATGTGTTCAGGTTATGGTCCTTCTGTAGCTCAGTTGGTAGAGCATGTTGTAGAGCATGGCGCTTGTAACGCCAGGGTAGTGGGTTCGATCCCGGGACCACCCATACGTAGAATGTATGCACACATGACTGTAAGTATGGATAAAAGCGTCTTAAATGGCATATATTATGTGTTCAGGTTATGTGTTAAGGCTATGTGTTCAGGTTATGTGTTAAGGCTATGTGTTCAGGTTATGTGTTAAGGCTATGTGTTCAGGTTATGTGTTCAGGTTATGTGTTAAGGCTATGTGTTCAGGTTATGTGTTAAGGCTATGTGTTCAGGCTATGTGTTAAGGTTATGTGTTCAGGTTATGTGTTAAGGCTATGTGTTCAGGTTATGTGTTCAGGTTATGTGTTCAGGTTATGTGTTAAGGTTATGTGTTCAGGTTATGTGTTCAGGTTATGTGTTAAGGCTATGTGTTCAGGTGCTATGTGTTCAGGCTATGTGTTCAGGTTATGTGTTCAGGTTATGTGTTCAGGTTATGTGTTAAGGCTATGTGTTCAGGTTATGTGTTCAGGTTATGTGTTCAGGTTATGTGGTCAGGTTATGTGTTAAGGCTATGTGTTAAGGCTATGTGTTCAGGCTATGTGTTCAGGCTATGTGTTCAGGTTATGTGTTCAGGTTATGTGTTCAGGTTATGTGTTAAGGCTATGTGTTCAGGTTATGTGTTAAGGCTATGTGTTCAGGCTATGTGTTCAGGTTATGTGTTAAGGCTATGTGTTCAGGCTATGTGTTAAGGTTATGTGTTAAGGCTATGTGTTCAGGCTATGTGTTCAGGCTATGTGTTAAGGCTATGTGTTCAGGTTATGTGTTAAGGCTATGTGTTAAGGCTATGTGTTAAGGTTATGTGTTAAGGCTATGTGTTAAGGCTATGTGTTAAGGCTATGTGTTCAGGTTATGTGTTAAGGCTATGTGTTAAGGCTATGTGTTCAGGTTATGTGTTAAGGCTATGTGTTCAGGTTTATGTGTTAAGGCTATGTGTTAAGATTATGTGTTAAGGCTATGTGTTCAGGTTATGTGTTAAGGCTATGTGTTAAGGCTATGTGTTAGGTTATGTGTTAAGGCTATGTGTTAAGGTTATGTGTTAAGGCTATGTGTTCAGGTTATGTGTTAAGGCTATGTGTTAAGGTTATGTGTTCAGGCTATGTGTTCAGGTTATGTGTTAAGGCTATGTGTTCAGGTTATGTGTTCAGGTTATGTGTTCAGGTTATGTGTTAAGGCTATGTGTTCAGGCTATGTGTTCAGGTTATGTGTTAAGGTTATGTGTTCAGGCTATGTGTTCAGGTTATAGGTCCAGGTTATGTGTTAAGGCTATGTGGTAAGGCTATGTGTTCAGGTTATGTGTTAAGGTTATGTGTTCAGGCTATGTGTTAAGGTTATGTGTTCAGGCTATGTGTTCAGGTTATGTGTTCAGGTTATGTGTTAAGGCTATGTGTTCAGGCTATGTGTTCAGGTTATGTGTTAAGACTATGTGTTCAGGCTATGTGTTAAGGCTATGTGTTCAGGCTATGTGTTCAGGTTATGTGTTAAGGCTATGTGGTAAGGCTAAGTGTTAAGGCTATGTGAAGAGACGATAGGTGCAACAATGCTGTTAAATCTGGTCCTTTTGAAACTTTGTTTGCAAAATATGACTTCTTCTTCTCTTGCCTGTAGCCAATCATATTTCTGCCTATACGGATGTATTTTTTGCTTCATATACAGAAAACGAAGAAATATTGGACATAGCTCATTATACTGTTGTTTATGTTTATCCAAGTAACCCATTAAACCTTGGAGTGGGGTTATCTTAACTCAGTGCATGTTGGTAATGTGGTCTTAGTCATTGGAAGAGGCTACTCATTACTCTTTAATGTGCTGAATAAACATTTCACTGGACCACTGTTCGCTGCCTGCTATTGTTCACATTGTTGTGAATGCAGCACTTTCTTACTTACTGTTACATGAACCCACCAGAGTTGCTGTGCCATGTATAGACTCTACACAGCCTCTTGCCTTAGGATACGCATGCAGTCTGCAATAACAAGGAGTGCTGGAGGGATGGAGTGCTCTCTGTAAATCACCACAGGATTTAAGACAGAGAAAGGTACACAAAGTTCAAGTGATCTGAAAGCCGTTATGAAGGATCTATGAAGGGTCATGTGACATGGGTCCGACAAGCATTTCACTACACTCGCATTAACATCTGCTAACCATGTGTATGTGACCAATACAATTTGATTTGATGAACATACGCAGTCAATGAGCTCCATTTTACACAAAGTGTGCAGAGATTACATTACAGACTGTGTGAGGTGTGTGTGCAGAGATTACATTACAGACTGTGTGAGGTGTGTGTGCAGTGATAACATTACAGACTGTGTGAGGTGTGTGTGCAGAGATTACATTACAGACGGTGAGATGTGTGCGCAGAGATTACATTACAGACTGTGTAAGGTGTTGTGCAGAGATTACATTACAGACTGTGTGAGGTGTGTGCGCAGAGATTACATTACAGACGGTAAGGTGTTGTGCAGAGATTACATTCCAGACGGTGAGGTGTGTGTGCAGTGATTACATTACAGACTGTGTGAGGTGTGTGTGCAGTGCAGCTAAACACTAATCACACAGGGCCTCTCACAAAGTCAGTGCAATTCAGATCAGGTGACAAAGCATCAGATATGCATAGATGGTAGAAAGCAGTGTACTGTGGGGGACGTTGGGTCGTTGGTATTCCAGTGGCTCCTGCAGTCAAAGGTGGCAGATAGAGGCAGGTCTGAATCAGCTCAGCAGACCCAAGGCAGCTTACTGGGATAGTGAGGGAGCCCAGTCGCCAGGCTTAGACAGGCTCAACACAAGGCTCAACTCATCACACGCCTGTCAGACAGACACCTGCCTGGCCCGCCACAGTGCTGGAAACACACACACACACACACACACACACACACACACACACACACACACACACACACACACACACACACACACACACACACACACACACACACACACACACACACACACACGCACACGCACATGCGCACACGCACATACACACACACACACATGCACATGCACATGCAGTAGACCTCAACCAGACAATTCCAACACACTCACATTGAACGATTCTTCCAGTGCAATTGATCTATTATGCATAAGGACACTTTCTCTGATTACACTTCCACACGCATGTCGGTGTGTGCACATTCCGGCAGATCACTTTCAGAGATGTATCCTGAATGTGAGAGGACCTGGCACAGCTCTGCACACACAGCTTGCTCATGTCACATTCAATTATGGTGCTTCCCATTTTTATGAGACAGTAATTGAGCCGGGGGCACTTCCTCTATTTAAAACCACAGGAGTTCTGTATTTCACACTGCATCCCCTGAAAGCTCCATCTCAGTGGCAGATTTCAACCAGCAGGACCCTCTCTCTGGGACCTGGTGGGGGGGGGGGGTGCTCCAGTCAATGATGGGTAGCCCAAAACCCAACACCATTTAGGTATTAGATTAAACTGCATGCCATCCCAACATCCAAGGATCTTAAGAACTTCCCAGAACGCTGGGACAGAGTGGTCAAAGGCAAAGAGAGAAGGTAGGGTGAATGTCTTCCATCATAATGAATGAAAGAGTACATTTTGCAATGCAAGTTGCTCAAAAGTCACCAGTCTGTCAGGCTTTCACTGCTCTACTAATATAAACTGAACAAAAATATAAATGCAACATGCAACAACTTCAAAGATTTAACTGAGTTACTGTACAGTAAATGGAAACCAGTCAAATTAAATAAATTCATTATGGATTTCACATGACTGGGAAAACAATCTGTTGGTCAGATTCCTTTAAAAAAAGGTAGGGGTGTGGATCAGAAAACCAGTCAGTATCTGGTGTGACGACCATTTGCCTCATGCAGAGCGACACATCTCCTTCACGTAGATTTGATCAGGCTGTTGATTGTGGTACTATGGAATGTTGTCCCACTCCTCTTCAATGGCTGTGCAAAGTTGCTGGATTTTGGCAGGAACTGGAAAACATGCTCAATAGGTGATACAGTATGTCTGGTGAGGCCATGGAAGAACTGGGACATTTTCAGCTTCCAGGAATTGTGTTCAGATCCTAGCAACATGGGGCTGTGCATTATCATGCTGAAACATGAGGTGACGGTCAGTGGATGAATGGCACAACAATGGGCCTCAGGATCTGATCACGATATCTCTGTGCATTCAAATTGCAATCGATAAAATGCAGTTGTGTTCATTGTCTGGAGCTTATGCCTGCCCATACCATAACCCCACCGCCACCATGGGGCACTCTGTTCACAATGTTGACATCAGCAAACCGCTCGCCCACACAACGCCATACACGCTGTCTGCCATCTGCCCGGTTGTGAACAGTTGAAACCGGGATTCATCCGTGAAGAGCACAATTCTCCAGCGTGCCAGAGGCCATCCAAGATGAACATTTGCCCATGGAAGTCAGTTACGACGCCAAACTGTAGTCAGGCCAAGAACCTAGTGAGAACCACGAGCACTCAGATGAACTTCCCGGAGACAGTTTCTGACAGTTTTTGCAGAAATTCTTCGGTTGTACAAACCCACAATTTTATCAGCTGTCCAGCTGGATGGTCTCAGACGATCCCGCAGGTCAATAAGCTGCATGTGGAGGTCCTGTTCTGGTGTGGTTACATTTGGTCGGCGGTTGTGAGGCCGGTTGGACATACTGCCAAATTTTCTATAACTACTGTACGTTGGAGGCGGCTTATGGTAGAGAAATGAACATTCAATTCTCTGGCAACAGCTTTGGTGGAAATTCCTGCAGTCAGCATGCCAATTGCACGCTCCCTCAAAACTTGAGACATCTGTGGCATTGTGTTGTGTGACAAAACGGCACATTTAAGAGTGGCCTTTTATTGTCCCAGCACAAGGAGCACCTGTGTAATGATCATGCTGTTTAATCAGCTTTTTGATATGCCACACCAGTCAGGTGGATGGATTATCTCAGTAAAGGAGAAATACTCACTAACAGAGATGTAAACAAATGCATGCATACCATTTGAGAGAAATACTTTTTTTTGTCCGTATGGAACAATTCTGGGATCTTTTATTTCAGCTCATGAAACATGGGACCAACTCTTTACATGTTGGTCCCTTTTACATACATTTGTTCAGTATAGCACAACAGAGGAAGGTTCGGTCTGAACTAGGAGTAGTGACCCCTCCTGCTATGGCTGCCAGCCAGATACACTCCTTAGCATTGCATGCAGTCTTGTGTAAAACTTCCACTGACCAATTTGATATCAAATAAATCAACTGCATTATTCATAATATACAACACAGTTCTCCACATGACATGCATCTTTATAAGAAAGCTTGAGCTTCCAGCGAAGTAGCAGGTGGTTTGTTTGAATCATCAAGGGCCTCGTCATGGGCTAACCCTAATGAATGACTCTCTCTCCCTGTCTAACACTTAGGAAGATGAAAAGCACAGATCCACATCACATTAACACAAGCAGACTTATTCATATTTAGGCTGATGTTCAGTCCATAATCTCCTGTGCTCAGATGTCCATTGGCATATTAATACATGAAAGAAAAGGCCTAAAGTCTATAAGTCTGACATGAAAATTTAAACACTACCATATATTTTCCCTTTCATCTGTTTGAAAAGAATCTAACCCATCAGAGGTGAATTAGGTGAATTAGAACACGGCACTACAGAGCAGAGCTCAACGCGGTGCAACACTCAAGGACCACCCTCCATGTTCATGGAGCACCAGTCCGTTTGCATCTCCGTACGCCATTGTCTTTATCGTGCTAACGTACGTTCTGACGAGTGAGGTGACTTCAGGGATAGAAAAAGACGGAGTCTTCTATTCAAGACAGAGAGGATGTGGGGGAGTATGAAATGCATCTCTAAAGAATTCAGACAACAGTGTCCTGGCGTGACGGCTGATGTTACAAGATTCCCAAATGTACTTGTTTTAATAATGTGACCCCACCAAGTTCATTTCATTTTTCATTTCCTCCTCTATCTGAGGAGATGGACAGTCTCTCAGACTCTGGACAACACGGCCGACTCTCACACTCCAGTCTAGTCATTTGAGGAGCCAATGGACAGATCCAGACTGTAATAGTCCTATCTGAGAAGCTGCAGACAGAGGCACACTTGACCCCAGCAGTGACAAGCATCCTTCATCACCTCATGACTCCATTACACAGAACCTGTCAAACAATTACACAATATCCACATTCAAACTTAACTGAACCACAGAGTAGAAAATAGTATACAAATAAAAGAAAATGATATATCATACTCACTGACAGCAAAACTTGCCTCCTAGACATAGTTTGGCCTTTCTTTTTGTGAGTAATTTCTGACATATAGACATATATTATGAAAAGTGTGGGGGGTGGGGCATGCTCTCTGGGTTGATCTCCATCAAGCTGATCTCATAGGCTGTGCGTACAGGGTTAAAGTTAGCTAAGCTCTTTTCCCTCTAAAACCAGCACGATGCCAAAGCGCTGTCTTAAGTCAGGCAGGCCTTTTGTTCATTGTGGGCTGTCTTAGTGCAGCGAGTCAAGGTTTGCTCACCGAGTCTGCCAGTGAGGGCCCCAGGCTTTGGCACTCCTGATGGCTGCTGCTGTATACATACACTGCTCCTCTGCTTCCTCCTCTTCTGCATGACAGCATCACAGGGACCTGGCTGAGCAGAAGGGCCTCTCCGACCAGCTCCACTTGCCTTGCTTGCACCGCAGGCTGTCAGCGTGTCCCACCACAACCCCCTTCCACTCCCATCCCTCACCTACACCACCACACCCCCACTCTCCTCAGCTAAAATAATGCTAACGCAGAGAGGTCAGTGTACCACCACAGAATTGAAGGGGCCAACTGCTCCCGCGGAGGTGCTTTCGACTTTCATTGCGATTGAGCTGCACTTATTCAATATTTACTCTCCAAGACCCCTGCATACATTTTGTACACTGCACTTCTAAGAAAGACCATCTTAAATCCCAGCAAATGGCCTTATATAGGTTAGAGCACTACTTAAAACTCCTGTCTGTCGGCGCTACTAGTGAAGGCTTCATTCTATCCTCAACGGTTCCACTCCCTTTCCAAAACCACTGGGAAGGCCAATCTTGAGCTATTGTTGGAGCGGCTGTGTTCTATCATTACCACTAACCTTGACTCCTAGCTGGTATGTTAGCTGTGATCACACGGAGCTCAGGCTGTGGAGCCACGGGGGTGGAAGCCCAGCCTGGGGTGAATTATTGGGTGAGTTCATCTTGCATGGCCCAGTGCCCCGGGTGGGTGGAGATTTCTCCTTAGGACCAATGGAATGGTTAGAAATGAGCAAACCCCACCCAACACATTCACCCTCTAATTAGCCAGCCTGGTCCTCCCTGTCAGCGCTCCCTGGGGAAGGGGTACGCCAAGTAGGCATCAGGGGTTACCCACAATGCAGCAGGCATTAACACACCTATCAAGGTATAAAAAAAAGATCAGCGCTCTGGGCTGCTCCTAACATCGTTAGACAAAATGTTCAATTTTGTCGTGACATGAATACTGTACATATTCTATTCTATTCTCCATCTCATCCATCCGTGCACCACAAAGCATAAAGGGGGAAGCCAGTGTTCATTAACTTCACAGACTCCCACACCGGGGATGTACTGGAGGTTGATGAATTCCAATTTTAAACTAATGATCAACTTCTCAGGAAGCAGAAACAAAGCAAAGCTTCCGAAACACTTGTTATCCTCCACTGACCTCTCTCCACCGTGCCCCCATAAGCACCCACACATCATGCACAAATAAACGTGTCTCATCACTACACAAAAATGTGTTCACTGTGAAGATAAACACAAAAGGTTCAGCTAACACAGTATAGCAAACAATACTGAGAGAAGTTACTCTTAGCTGAATCGCTTATACCACGATGTTTTCTCTTACTGTTCAGACCATTTTGACAATGGTGTCAGCTCAGTGTTACGTTTTCTACCGCTTCCCTCTATGACATTCAGTTGATTGTAGAGATGTGTTCTCTATAACTAACTGCAGCATATTGGACTGAATTTATAAATAGGATTCAGGGGAGAATTGCACCTGTACAACTCCGTAATGTTATGTTTTCCAGCTGCTTGCTAGTCTTTCTTTCATCAACCCCCTCCAGGGCCATTCATTTCTCAACACCCCTGACTTTTCCCTAAGGACTGGTGACTGAGGGGACTGGACCATGGCTTTGATCTTCACACAACTCCTTAAATCACAGAGGAAGCTGAGTTTTCCTCCAAAGGGTGTCTCTGCTCCTGCTGTTCCCCCTAGAGAGGCAGCCAAGTCATCTATGACTATGAGTGAACTGGAGAGCAAAACAGTGCTCCCTAGGGAAACCAAACGGATACTCCATCAGTCACTTTCTTCTTCTCCTCTACCGAAGATTTATGAAAAATGTATATCTGCCCGATATACTCTACTGGTCTACCAGCAAAATCCCAAAACGGCACATTTTCAGCCAGTGTCTGTCTGTGTTTTTATGTCAAGCTCTAACTGTAACATAATGCCTGATGACATCCATCCCAATGCAGTGTTCAACTTAATCTCCACTCTAAGGTTTTGATAATCAACATCAATTTCACACTGAACATACATGATAGGCGAAGTTGAATGAATGAATAAATTAATAAACATCCACCCCTAACCCCATGACTCTGGATCAGAACGTTGCATGTTCGATCCCAGTTGTGGACACTGGTTTTTAATTTTTGGTTTTAACCCTATCCCAAACCTTAAACCTTACCTTAAACATTTGGAATAAGTACCTACACATCCTGTTATTACCAAATCCCAAACCTTAACCCAGTGTTTCCCAATCTTGGTTCTCGGGTTCTCGGGACCCCAAGTGCACAATGTGTTTTCTTCCACTAACACTACACAGCTGATTCAAATTATCAACAGCTTGATGATTAGTTGATTATTTTAATCAGCTGTGTAGTGCTCGGGCAAAAACCAAAACGTGCACCTTTTGGGGTCCTGAGGACCAAGGTTGGGAAACTCTGTATTAACCTTTAACGATTTGGAATAAGTGCCTAAAATGAACTCTTAACTTCAACATTTGCTGTTTGGAGAAATGGAACGATACAGAGCAGCAGGTGCAACAAAAATACGTAGAAATTTGACAAATGGAGCAACTTCGACATTTTTACGTTTGGAGAACGTGGACGAACATCTACTTGTGCAGTGAGACTGTAAGAGCTTGAAGAAAGAACTCTCAGGGAAAAAGAACGATGTACGTGTATGTTTCACCACTAACTACTCATGGTGTGATTGTAGCAAAGTACAGGATCTCAAGTCCTTTTGTTCTCCCGATCTAGAATACCTCACCATTAAATGCTGACCTCATTACTGTACCTCTAAAGAGAATTTGATTCGTTCATCGTCAGGGCCATGTATATAAAGAGTCATTTTCATGAATTGTTTTTTAACTTGAAAAAACACCAAATGTTTTAGGCTTAGTTATAGTGAAATACGTCAATTCTGGTCTTCATTTTGACAGTTTGTTGCAAAAGTTATATATTTTGGTCATTTTAGTAGTAAATCGAGCTATTTTTGCCCCTAGCGGTTCAACTCTACCAAGGTTTACTACAGGGCCTTCAGAAAGTATTCACACACCTTTTGACTTTTTCCAGAATTTGCTGTGTTACAAGGTGGGATTAAAATCGATTGAATTCAAATGTTTTGTCAATGGTCTACACAAGTCAAATTAAAACTTTGTTACTTTTGCAAAAACCTAATGACAACTAAAGCACAAATAAAAAAAGGAACGTCCCTTTTTCCGGACCCTCTCTTTCAAAGATAAGTCTTAAAAATCCAAATAACGTCACACATCTTCATTGTAAAGGGTTTAAACACTGTTTCCCATGCTTGTTCAATGAACCATAAACAATTCATGAACATGCACCTGTGGAACGGTCGTTAAGAATGTGGCCAGGGCAATAAATTGCAATGTCCATACTGTGAGACGACTAAGACAGTGCTACAGGGAGACAGGACGGACAGCTAATCGTCCTCGAAGTAGCAAAACATGTGTAACAACACCTGCACAGGATCAGTACATCCGCACATCACACCTACGGGACAGGTACAGGATGGCAACAACAACTGCTCGAGTTACACCAGGAACGCACAATCCCTCCATCAGTGCTCAGACTGTCCGTAATAGGCTGAGAGAGGCTGGACTGAGGGCTTGTAAGCCTGTTGTAAGGCAGGTCCTCACCAGACATCACCGGCAACAACGTCGCTTATGGGCACAAACCCACCGTCGCTGGACCAGACAGGACTGGCAAAATGTGCTCTTCACTGACGAGTCACGGTTTTGTCTCACCAGGGGTGATGGTCGGATTTGCGTTTACCGTCGAAGGAATGAGCGTTACACCGAGGCCTGTACTCTGGAGTGGGATTGATTTGGAGGTGGCGGGTCCGTCATAGTCTGGGGTGGTGTGTCACAGCATCATTGGACTGAGCTTGTTGTCATTGCAGGAAATCTCAACGCTGTGCATTACAGAGAAGACATCCTCCCTCATGTGGTACCCTTCCTGCAGGCTCATCCTGATATGACCCTACAGCATTACAATGCCACCAGCCATACTGCTCGTTCTGTGAGTGATTTCCAGCAAGACAGGAATGTCAGTGTTCTGCCATGGCCAGTGAAGAGCCCAGATCTCAATCCCATTGAGCACATCTGGGACCTGTTGGATCGGAGGGCCATTCTCCCCAGAAATGTCCGGAAACTTGCAGGTGCCTTGGTGGAAGAGTGGGGCAACATCTCACAGCAAGAATTGGCAAATCTGGTGCAGTCCATGAGGAGGAGATACACTGCAGTACTTAATGCAGCTGGTGGCCACATCAGATACTGACTGTTACTTTTGATTTTGACCCACCCCCTTTGTTTAGGGACACATTATTCCATTTCTGTGGAACTTGTTCAGTTTATGTCTCAGTTGTTGAATCTTGTTTTGTTCATACTAATATTTACACATGTTAAGTTTGATGAAAACTAACGTAGTTGACAGTGAGAGTATGTTTATTTTTTTCTGATTGTTTTAATTGTTCAAGTTCAGTCAAGTTGGTTGTTGATCATTGCTAGACAGCCATTTATTGCCATAGATTTTCAAGCCGACTTAAGTAAAAACTGGAACTAGGCCACTCAGGAATAATCCATGTTTACTTTGTAAGCAACTCCAGTGTTTTAAAGTCACCATTGGCCTCATGGTGAAACCCTGAGCGGTTTCCTTCTTCTTCGGCAAACTGAGTTCGGAAGGACGTCTGTGTCTTTGTAGTGACTGGGTGCATTGATACACCATCCAAAGTGTAATTAAAACTTCACCATGCTCAAAGGGATATTCAATGTCTGCTTTTTTATTTTAACTCATCTACCAGTAGGTGCCCTTCTTTGCGAGACAATGGAAAACCTGGTCTTTGTGGTTAAATCTTTATTTGAAATTCATTGCTCGACTGAGGGGCCTTACAGACAATTGTATGTGTGGGGTACAGAGATGAGGTAGTCATTCAAAAATCATGTTAAACACTATTATTGCACACAGAGTGAGTTCATGCAACATATTATCTGACAAATGTTTACTCCTGAACTTAGTTAGGCTTGCCATAACAAAGGGGTTGAATATTTATTGATTCAAGATATTTCATTTGATTAATTTCCAACATTTTGGAAAAGGTTCAAATCAAATCAAATTTATTTATATAGCCCTTCGTACATCAGCTGATATCTCAAAGTTCTGTACAGAAACCCATCCTAAAACCCCAAACAGCAAGCAATGCAGGTGTAGAAGCACGGTGGCTAGGAAAAACTCCCTAGAAAGGCCAAAACCTAGGAAGAAACCTAGAGAGGAACCAGGCTATGAGGGGTGGCCAGTCCTCTTCTGGCTGTGCCGGGTGGAGATTATAACAGAACATGGCCAAGATGTTAAAATGTTCATAAATGACCAGCATGGTCAAATAATAATAATCACAGTAGTTGTCGAGGGTGCAGCAAGTCAGCACCTCAGGAGTAAATGTCAGTTGGCTTTTCATAGCCGATCATTAAGAGTATCTCTACCACTCCTGCTGTCTCTAGAGAGTGGAAAACAGCAGGTCTGGGACATGTAGCACGTCCAGTGAACAGGTCAGGATTCCATAGCCGCAGGCAGAACAGTTGAAACTGGAGCAGCAGCACGGCGAGGTGGAAAGGGGACAGCAAGGAGTCATCATGCCAGGTAGTCCTGAGGCATGGTCCTAGGGCTCAGGTCCTCTGAGAGAGAACAAAAGAGAGAAAGAGAGAATTAGAGAGAGCATATTCTTGTTCTGAGAAATAAAGGCTATTCACACAGGACACCGGATAAGACAGGAGAAGAACTCCAGATATAACAAACTGACCCTAGCTCCCCGACACATAAACTACTGCAGCATAAATATTGGAGGCTGAGACAGGAGGGGTCAGGAGACACTGTGGCCCCATCCGATGATATCCCCGGACAGGGCCAAACAGGAAAGATATAACCCCACCCACTTTGCCAAAGCACAGCCCCCACACCACTAGAGGGATATCTTCAAACACCAACTTACCATCCTGAGACAAGGCCGAGTATAGCACAAGATCTCCCCCACGGCACAACAAATTTCGGATTGTTCTTATTTTCCTCAATTAAGTTGGAAAATCGAGCAGCGGTGAGGGCTCTTCGATACTGCACGGTACTGTCTTTCCAAGCTAGTCGGAAGACTTCCAGTTTGGTGTGGTGCCATTTCCGTTCCAATTTTCTGGAAGCTTGCTTCAGAGCTCGGGTATTTTCTGTATACCAGGGAGCTAGTTTCTTATGAGAAATGTTTTTAGTTAAGGTGTGTGAATACTTCCTGAAGGGACTGTATAAAATCAGGTGACAGCGTGCCTTTTTGGCAATGGTCTTGGTAAGTGGAGTGTGACAATATACACTACCGTTCAAAAGTTTGGGGTTACTTAGAAATGTCCTTGTTTTTGAAAGAAAAGCACATTATTTGACCATTAAAATCACATCAAATTGATCAGAAATGTTGTAGCTGGAAACGGCAAATTTTTATATGGAATATCTACATCGGCGTACAGATGCCCATTATCAACAACCATCACTCCTGTGTTCCAATGGCACGTTATGTTAGCTAATCCAAGTTTATAATTTTAAAAGGCTAATTGATTAGAAAACCCTTTTGCAATTATATTAGCACAGTTCAAAACTGTTGTTCTAATTATAGAAGCAATACAACTGGCCTTCTTTAGACTAGTTGAGCCTCTGGAGTATCAGCATTTGTGGGTTTGATTACAGGCTCAAAATGTCCAGAACCAAATAACTTTCTTCTGAAACTCATCAGTCTATTCTTGTTCTGTGAAATAAAGCCTATTCCCACAAGAATGGGTTTTAGGTGAGGCAGATGAACTTGCAGCCATATTACTTCAACAGTATTTATCACGAGACCCTCTCTAATCTTTACAGGAATGTGGTTCTGAATATTAACAGCAACACCTCCCCCACTGGCATTTCTGTTTTTTCTGTAAATGCTACAACCTTGTATTGCTACCACTGTATCATCAAAGGTATTGTCTAATTGAGTTTCAGAGATAGTCAGAATATGAATGTCATCTGTTACTAGCAAGTGGGCTATTTTGAGCACATTTCTGGGATGCTTGCTTGATTTCGTTGCTTTACCGGGAAGCTTAGTAGAAGTAGATATTCTCATGTTATTTATGTTAGTGCAGGGTGAGCTGCACACAGTGGACATCCTACTAGGGCACACTGCCTCAGTGCTAACAGCATAAATCTGGTTCATAGACACATGCTTGCTGCATACAATAGCTGTAGGATCAGCAGAGGAATTCAGGGCAGTTAGAGGGACATAGATTAGGTTACTTACATTGTGCCTAGCAACGCCCCTGATATAATGTACATTTGCTAAAGCATTATGATGACCCCGTGACACAATGGTAGGGATTAACTGAGCTGGGCTTGGGTCATTGATAAGTAATTGTTTCAACGCAGCCTTATAATGCCGTGAAAGGATCCAGGGACCCAAATGATTTGGGTGGATTCCATCCTCCTTATAAAACGTGTTTTGCTTCCAAACGGTATCGAAAATATCAACAAAAGTTACACCCATTGAGCTGCAATAATCACGTAGCCAGTTGTGAAAAGAAAGAATCCTGCTAAAGTGTTCAATGCCACGATTCAGAGAGGACACAGGGCCAGATACGATGGGTAATTCATTCATGTCTAGCAGGGAGTCAATCAGTTCTTTGAAATGAAGTTTCAACTGTTCAGAGCTGTCCTTCATAATGTAATTAAAACCCACATGGACTACGATAGAATCAATGTCGATGTCCTGGTGTCGTACATTCAGGAGCAGCTTAGTAATGTAATTTACTCGAGCTCCGGGATAGGACATTGTTTTTGCACCAGGAACATTCACATTTCTTACCATGGAGCTGCCCAGAATCACGGCTGGAGAGAAGGACGAAGAAATCCGCCCACTCCCACACTTCACCGGATGATGTAGGCCTCCGACAGATGGAGAAGCCCAGCTCGATACAGAGCAGGGATGGAAGGTTGCCGACGTCGACTTCAAAGTTGTAGGGGAAGGAGTAAGAGGAGGTACAGTGGCCGCAGACACAGGTACCCCCAGTGATGAAGATGCAGGAAGATCAGACTCCAGGACGGAAAAACTATTCATTGTTTGTATCCGCACCGGACCTCTTGTTGGGAGTGTAGACTGCTTGGCGGGAGTCCACTGTCTTCTGCTTCCACGGCTCGTGACATGCAACCTTCATTGATTGCCATGCTCCTCTTGCTGAGCTCCTTAGACTCCGCTATCAGATGGGGGAGGAGAGGCAGGAGGTGCACCAACATGCGTGAACGCAGTCCGGTGTAGAAAGGTAAACATTCCACTGCGTTTTCCCCAGTTTCTTACGTAGGCTGGCTACCTGCGTGATCAAGGAAGTCACCTCAAGCCTATGATCCTTGGCAAGTAAACAACTGGTTACAGGCACTGGTTACAGTTTGAAGCTCTTTCTCAGGTGGACAGCTTGATGAAAGCTAGTCAGTATTTAAATCACTCAAAAAATATACCTCTCTGTTGATATCACATACGTTATCAAGCATTTCACACACGTTATCCAGACTGTTAGCACTTGGTGGTCTATAGCAATTCCCACAAGAATGGGGTTTCATCCATTTTGGTGTCACAACACTCCTTCCTTTCCATGGGAGAGCCTCTTCACCTGGCTGATAGTGGACCATTTTAGCAGGATCTAAAAAACAGGACGAGGTGTGCTGGAGCACCTACAAAATCTGTTACACACAAGCAGCAACAGTGGTGGAAAAAGTACCCAATTGTCATACATGAGTACAAGTAAAGGTACCTTCATAGGAAATGACTCAAGTAAAAGTGAAACTCACCCAGTAAAATAATACTCAGTCAGTGGAGTGTTGCATGGCGATGAACACGGCTCCTACTTCGGCTGGCAAACTTCTTCTTGGCCACACTGATGGTCAGCAGACTGCACTGAGGGGTGAAGGACAGCAGGGGAATCTGACAGGTACTCACCTATCCTGCAAAAGAAGTGTTGAATGCAGAATAAAGTAACTCTCAAGGTGATTGGAGGTCAAATAAATCCTTGCCAATAGTTTGAACAGCTGCTGTTGCTCAGCTTGTCACAGATATGTAGTCCACTCACCCACATCTACTATCCATAGACAATGGGGTCAATCTGAATTTATAGAAAGGATGAGGGAGAGAGAGAATTAACCATCAGAGTAGGAGTGCTGATCTAGGATCAGGTCCACTCTGTCCATATAATACTTGTATGGACATTATGATCTTACCTTTTGCAAATTCTTAGTCTGGATTGTTCTCTTGGGTCAAAGTGGACCCTGCACATTAAGGAAATATGATTAGTAATGTAAATTCATACGTGCATGTACTAGCTAGCACTATAGTAGTGCCTAATAGAGGACACTTGTATCAGTTGGTGTAGATGAACTTCATGATGATGAGCTTCTACATGTGGTCCAGTAAAGTTGCCCTCCAGTGGACACCACCACTCCTCCAGTCACAACTTCAACTCCAATAGGATAGGATGGCCGGCCGGCAAAATAGGCAAAACCAAAACAAATGTTTCTATTCATCGGTTGCACTACCACCACTGGGTCACGTCATGTCATTGGTTGAGCTGGTTTTGCATGGCCTTGTGCGCCAGTTAGCTGGAAATTTCACCTAAGGATCAAATGAATGGTGTAAAATGATCAATCTCTTGCTCGCCAGGGGCACCAGGCCATGAAAACAAACTCCACCATTGTTGTGAACATTCTCAAGCCGCTCTCTGCTGGCGGCACAATAGTGGTGCCCAAAAGTCTTGATAGATGGAGGCTAACGATCGTTTGGTCTAAATAACAAAATATGATGACATTGATAAAGTAGACTAATGATTAGTAGGAAAGAACTTTGCCATCATTATCACGTCGTCAAATAGATGGCAATGTTGTTATTAGCTAAACAAGTTGTTCAAAAACAGTAGCTCGCTAAAATCTGAGTTGTTCTCCCCTCAATCTAACGACATACCAAATATTTTTCTCGCTCATTTTTCTATCTGTGTTTATACTGCATTTGAAGTCAATCTGGCAACATCATAATTATTCCTAAAGGTGCTCCTACAAAATATTTCACTTCTTTTACAATGTCGTTGTATTTCCAAGCCACTGTCATGCACTTTTGATGAAATCCAGCGTTCATTGAGTGATCAGTCAGACATGCCTCTCAGATAGGGGCTTGCTTGTTATTGAGAATAGCCATAGTGCGCTACCATAGTGATCCCCACAAGAGTAGCTCATTTCAGTGCATCATTCAGATATAACTTGCTAGCTAACTAGTTGGTTGTACTGGAAATTAAATAATCTTGCTAGCTAATTGTTTCAATGCACCTTCCAAATGTGCAATTACAAGACAAAAAGGAAACTTACATAAACCTTTCCTCGGTGTCTTCTTGGTTGTGAAGGTAAGCTTTGTTATTTGCGGGATCGATTAAAACCTCTTAAGGAATTGGACCCTTTTTTTGAATTTTCGCCTAAAATGACATACCCAAATCTAACTGCCTGTAGCTCAGGCCCTGAAGCAAAGATATGCATATTCTTGGTACCATTTGAAATGAAACACTTTGAATATTGTGGAAATGTGAAAGGAAGGTAGGAGAATATAACACATTAGATCTGGTAAAAGATAACACCGTTTTTTTCCCAAGATGGCGCAGCAGTTTTTGTCCCATGTAAATATTTTCATTTATTTTGTATACATTTCATTATATTTCTACTTGCACATCCTCATCTGCACCTACTGTATGTCACTCCAGTGTAAATTGCTAAATTGTAATTATTTTGCCACTATTGGCCTATTGATTGCCTTACCTCCTTACTTCATTTGCACACACTGTATACAGATTTTTCTATTGTGTTATTGAAATGAAAAACTAATTAGAATTGAAGGCACACTTAACCAGCATGGCTACCACAGCATTCTGCAGCGATATTCCATCCCATCTGGTTTACTCTTAGTGGGACTATCATTTGTTTTTCAACAGGACAATGACCCAACACACATCCAGGCTGTGTAAGGGCTATTTGACCAAGAAGGAGAGTGATGGAGTGCTGCGTCAGATGACCTGGCCTCCACAATCACCTGAACTCAACCCAATTGAGGTGGTTTGGGATGAGTTGGAACGCAGAGTGAAGGAAAAGCAGCCAACAAGTGCTCAGCATATGTGGGAACTCCTTCAAGACTGTTGGAAAAGCATTCCTCGTGAAGCTGATTGAGAGAATGCCAAGACTGAGCAAAGCGTACAACAGCGTCACCCGGGTTAGGGTTTGGCCGGGGTAGGCCGTCATTGGAAATAAGGATTTAAATAAGAAACTGACTTGCCTAGTTAAATAAAGGTTAAATTAAAATAAATAAGTAAATTCATCCCGTGCCCACACACTTCCAATTCTGAAAAGTGAAAGCATGCCTGTGAGAGGGATCGCCATGGTACAGAAGTAGTTGTAGGTTTTTATAAAGTACCCAAGACCAATCTGTGAGTTAATTTGACCTATGGAAAAAGAGCTATTGCGTAAATGGATTGAGCCTGTTATCTTAATTTTCAAGGTGAGGATTGCACTTCTCTTCCCAACACAATACCGCAATAAATGTGAGTCCACATTTCAACAAATTTTTCTGCACACCATGGGTTATAAAAACGTACACCGCAAGTGGCAATAGATGTCATTAATTTGGCGCCTTACCACTGTGAGCTAACTGTCCAGAGGATTCTTTGCTTGAGATGCACATAATTGTATTATCAGAGCTGGCCAGTGGACTTCTGGTAAGTATGCTTTAGTTCTCACCTGAATGCTTTTTAAGATGTTATTTGAAGGGTTTGGGCAAAGGCTGAAATTGGGGTTGAGAGTTACCCTTAAACAAGATAGCAAGCAGCCCCTCCCATGCAGGGAGGCGTCCTAGAAACAAAGAGGTGATGTAGCTCTTCCACAACACTCTAGCTTTATCCAAGCAAATTACTACAGACTGTCACTCTTACCTCTCTATTGATTGAACCTCTTGAAATGATCATCAAAGCATACATTAACAACACCAACAAACACCTACTTGACCACCTCCAATTTGCATACCGGGAGGAGAGAGGAACAGAGGATGCCATCCTCTCTCTCTTACATTTGGTGTACATGCATTTGGAAGGCAACAAAACCCATATGTGTATCATGTTCACAGATTTCACCTCGGCATTTAACACAATCGATCCATTTGTCCGCTCAGACAGACTGGGAGAAGACTTCAGACTTGATGCTTATCACATGGATCACCAACTTCCTAACTCAGGGGTGTCAAACTCATTTCGCATCGTGGGCCACATACGGCCTAGGGAGATGTCAAGTGGGCCGGACCATTAAAATTATACCATACTCTGCTATAAATAACCAAAATATCATGTCTTTCCTTTGTTTTGGTGTAAAGAAGCACAAGAACATTAGGAAAATATTGAAATTTAATGAACTATCCTTTTACAAAACATTTCATGAAACACCTCATATTTCCTTAGACAAATGTGCAATTTACTTTTATCATTCACAAATATGCATTGCAACTGATCCCACTGATTGTACAAAGGCACAAAACTTTAATTGGTACTGAAAAATATAGTAATGCACTTTAAGATTAAATGAGACTTTTAAAGAAAGGAATTTTTAAACCACTTACACATACGCATATAAAATCTAAATGTAATCCCTGCGTACACCTTACAAACTAAGGAGAGTGATTTTAAATGTGTAATGAAGAAAGTGTTCGCCTGTCCTGTAAATCTGTAAACTTCATACATGAAACATACATACACATACAATACATACTGAAAATGTATGGAGTTGTATGAACAGTAGAATTCCATCACACAACTTTTGTTTTGAAGCTGCTGACTAACATTAAAGTGCACATTTTTTAAATCACCACAGTAAGGATTCATCTTCACAGAGCTGTATTCTTTCAATGCAAACAGTATCTAAGGCAGCATTTTAAAGGTGTTAGTCTAGTCTGGACTTGTATTTGTACCTGAAACTTGGCATCTTTTGGCCTGTACAAGTGCATCAACACCAGGTGTCATGTCCTGACTAGCTGTCACTTTCAGAATGTCATTTAAGTGCTTGTTTGTGAGCCTTGAACGCATTTTTGTTTTATTGATATTCATCACTGAGAAAATGTGTTCACAAAGGTAGGTTGTCCCAAACATGCACAAAATTTTAGCAGCCAGGGCTGTTAATTTGGGGTACCCTGGTAGTAGATACTGATAAAATCTGTCCAGACCTACAGAGGCAAATTTGCCCTTCAAATCTGCATCACACTGCAAATCAATTATCTCTAGCTGAATTTCGACCGGCAGATCAGAAGCTTTAACTGTGAAAGGTGAGCGAAAAACTGAAAATTCTGTCTCAAGTTCACCAAATACCTGAAAACGTTTCTCAAACTCCCGCAGTAGTCCTGAAATTTTGTCTTTGTACCGTTTCATGTCCGCATCAGGTCTGGTCACACACATCTCTCAGACAGGGGAAATGAGCATGGTTGCCATTTGCCAGTTGCATCTCCCACAAAGTCAGCTTCAACTTAAATGCATGTATGTTGTCAGAAAACTGTGTGACAACTTTTTGCGGCCTTGCAACATTTTGTTCAGATTGTTCAAGTGTTCAGTAATATCAACCAAGAATGCAAGGTCCCGTAGCCATTCCTGAGATTGTAATTCCAACACCGGTTTTCCTTTTTTTCTCCATGAACTGTCCGATTTCCTCTCGTAGATCAAAGAAATGCCTCAGCACAGCGCCTCGGCTTAACCATCTCACTTCAGTGTGGTATGGCAGGCTGTGGGTAATGTTGCTGTCGCTGAGAAGTTTGTCAAACTGACGATGGTTCAGACCTCTGGACCGGATGAAATTTACAGTGCGAACAACCACCTCCATGACGTGGTCCATTTTCAGCGACTTGCAACACAATGCCTCCTGGTGCAAAATACAGTGAAATGTCCAGAAACGATCTCCTCCATTAAGGGCTTGTACTTTGTCTTTGAACTTTGTCGCGACACCTGCTTTCTTTCCGACCATGGATGGCGCGCCGTCTGTAGCCAGGCTGACAGCGGGGACCAGTCCACTCCAACTCTGTCCAATGCAGCAAGGACAGAGCCGAAAATGTCCTCGGCTGTTGTGGTGTCCATCATTGGCACCAACTCAAGAAACTCTTCAGTAACAGTCAATGTCTCATCAACTCCTCGAATAAATATGGCCAGTTGGGCCACGTCTGTGATGTCAGTGCTCTCGTCAATTGCCACGGAAAATGCAATAAATGACTTGACTCTCTGTTTCAATTGACTGTCTAAATCTGCCGATAGTTCCGAAATCCTCTCTGCTATAGTATTCCTCGTCATGCTAATATTGGCAAAAGCTTGTCGCTTCTCGGGACATACAAGTTCAGCCGCCTTCATCATGCATCGTTTAACAAAGTCACCGTCGGAATACGGCTTCGATGCTAATGCTATTTCGCTAGCAATTAGGTAGCTGGCTTTTACCGCTGCTTCACTGACTTCTCGGCTCTGGATGAAAGTTGACTGCTGTTTCCTCAGACCCGCCAGCAATTCGTTAATCTTATCTCTTCTCAGTTGTCCTTGCAAGCCGTCATATTTTTCGCTGTGATGAGTCTCGTAGTGGCGTCGAATATTATATTCCTTCAATACCGAAACTTGTTGCAAACACACCAAGCACAAAGGTTTTCCGTGCATCTCTGTAAATAAATAGGACGTGGTCCATTTTTCTTTGAAAATTCTACACTCCTTATCTACTTTTCTCCGTCTGGATAACGACATTTTGGCTAATGAGGGTGTAGTGGAGAGGTAGAGACATTAACAATCTTAACAACGTCGTAACAAGCAGCAGATGGCGCATTGATACAGTCTGCTGTTTTCAGTCTGTCTCAGTGATGCGGCTTGTCTTAAAAAAAAAAATATTAATTCCATGTCTTTTATGCATTTTTTTCCACTTTCAAATTATCCTGCGGGCCTGATCGAACCTCCTTGGGGGGCGGTTCCGGCCCGCGGGCCGTATGTTTGACACCCCTGTCCTAACTGAAAGGTCTCAGCAGCTTACGAGTTGTCAACACACTACTTCAGTTGGAACCCCACAGGGCAGCATCTTTTCACCGGTACTGTACATAGTGTATATTGACAGCTGCCGAAGCCAGTTCCCAGGGTGCCACCTGACCAAGTATGCAGACAACGCTGCTTTGGTCAGTCTCCTCGAACGGGATGAGACTCTGAATTATTTCACTGTCGTCCGATCTAAATCTAAACACATAAAAAACAAAGGATATGATGATTGACTTTTGAAGGAACACTACCATGCACACACCTTCACTGAAAAAGGGGGAGCCCATAGAACTAATGGAGGAGTACAAATGTCTTGAGCTAGTCATTGACAACAAGCTGTCCTCGGATCAGTGTACTGACATTATTTTTCAGAAAGGCAAGAGACTGTATTTCATACGGAAGCTGCACTTTTTCAATGTTGACCTAACCATCATAGTTCTCTTTTATAAATCATTCATTGAGAGCATTCTGTCCTACTGCCAGACCTGCTGGTTTGGGAATGCAAAGCTTGCACAGAAGAATAGCTTGGGCAAGATAGTCAGGACTTGCGGAAAAATCATGGGGCAGCAACAGTAAGAACTGTCATCTCTTTACCTGGTCAAAGCCCCCCAGAAGGCCAACAAAATTGCGTTTGACACTTCCCCTCCACTCCAACCCAAAATCCAGTTCCTCCCCTCGTGCCTCAGGTACAGACTACCTGAGGTAAAAAGAAATAGGGCCAAGTACTCTTTCATTCCGAATGCAGTTCTGCAACTTAACGAAATGTTGGACTAATAACACTTGCACTTAAACATGTAGCCCATTTTGACATTTTTATTATCAAATTGTACTTACCCAGCCGACATCCTTGTAAATATTCTACATACGGCTCAGGACACGAACAAGTACAAGAAGTCCTCCTACGACCTCAAACAAGCAGAAGGACAATATGGGAACAAGATGGAGTCCTATTACACAGGCTCTTACGCTCATTGCAATTGACAGTCTACAGATTACAAAGGACAACGCAGCCGTGATCTGTCCAACGATGCCTCTCTACCAGATGAACTCAATGCATTTCATGCATGCTTCTCCAAAAACAACAAAGAATCGTGGATGAGAGACCCCGTCGACCCATAGGACTGGGTGATCTCACTCTCCGAAGCTGACGTGAGTAAGGCTTTTAAGGAGGTTAACACTTGCAAAGCCACGGGCCGGACGGTATTCCAGGGACAGCAGGCATATGCAATCTAATTTTCAACCTTTCCTTGTCCCAGTCTGTAATCCCCACGTCTCAAGCTGACCACCATCATTCCTGTTCCCAGGAACTCTAAGACGTTCTGCCACAATGACTACCGCCGTGTAGCACTCACATCTGCAATCCTGAAGTGTTTTGAAAGGCTGGTTTTATGGCACACATCAACTCAATCATCCCACAAACCCTAGGCTCAGCATGCATTTGTAATCTATTTGTGTGCTGTTAAAGCCCCTTGTTTTAGCTATGTCATGGAGTTTGCTAAATAGTTTAAAAAAGAAACTGATAAAACACACAGGTGCTAAATCAAGGAGAGGACCAAGAGTAAGAGAGGAAGTGCGGTGGTGTAGTGTCCACAACTAAATAATCATTGTTGAATCTGAAAAGACACATATCCCGAAAGCATAATGGTGTAGGATACTTAGTACGTATCAGTGGCAGTCAGTGCCATTTAAGATGAGGGAGGATAATTATTTTTTTTAATGAGCATGGCCTTATTTCTATTGCAGCATATTGGATGAATGTCGTGCGTATTCCATTCACCTAGTTAAACGGAACTTTGATAGGTTTAGGCTACTATATGATACTCAAATTTCTCTATAACCATCATAAGGCTGCTACAACCTAGCCTATGAATGAAAGATCACAACTTAGATGACACAGGTCCAGAGAAAATGTTGAGGTGAAAGACAGTGACACATGGACAGACATCATCTTCAAATAATATTTTTGCAGGAATCTCCTTGCGAATGATTTTGCCGAAGATTGTATCACCGCCAGGCTGGACAACCTGAGCTTGTGACACATTCAATACCACCTTGCACACTGTTGCCTGCATGTAGCTAATCTAGGGTGTAATCATTAGTCCAACAGTTGCAATCCCCAGGCCACATAAACACAGTTCACTTTCATAGCAGCCACATACAAACAGCTCATTGTATTCATTCTCTCATCTACGTGCTCACATTTTCCCTTCGCTTGTGGACTTCAAAGATTAACACATCAGCTGTCTGTGACCAGGCGAAAAAACATTTCCAAACCAAACCATCCTAACATAACTGCTAACCGCTACTCACACAGCCTACACCATTGTCACCATATTAGCTAAAGTAACATCTTAGTCAACATAGCTAATAGAACTAACACGTTTAGTAAACCCTTTACAATCATGCAGAACAGTCTACAGTAAGTTTGCAGTTTAACAGTTACACTGGCGGGCCCCGGTGGCAATAAATTAGTAAAACCAAACCTTACCTTGACCTGGCCAAGGCTTTCGACTCTGTCAATCACCGTATTCTTATCGGCAGACTCAGCATCCTTGGTTTCTCAAATGACTGCCTCGCCTGGTTCACCGACTCCTTCTCAGATAGAGTTCAGTGTGGAGGGCCTGTTGTCCGGACCTCTGGCAGTCTCTATGGGGGGTACCACAGGGTTCAATTCTCAGGCCGACTATTTTCTCTGTATATATCAACGATGTCGCTCTTGCATTCTCTGATCCACGTCTACGCAGACGACACCATTCTGTATACATCTGGCCCTTCTTTGGACACTGTGTTAACAAACCTCCAAACGAGCTTCAATGCAATACAACACTCCTTCCATGGCCTCCAACTGCTCTTAAACGCTAGTAAAATTAAATGTATGCTCTTCAACCGATCGCTGCCAGCACCCACCCGCCCGACGAGCATCACTACTCTGGACGGTTCGGACCTAGAATATGTGGACAACTACAAATACCTAGGTGTCTGGCTAGACTGTAAACTCTCCTTCCAGACTCATAATAAACATTTCCAATACAAAATTAAATGTAGAATCAGCTTCCTAGTTTTGCAACAAAGCTTCCTTCACTCACGCCGCCAAACAAACTGATTATCCTAACGATCCTCGACTTCGGCAATGTCATTTACAAAATAGCCACCAACACTCTACTCAGCATACTGGATGCAGTCTATCACAGTGCCATCCTTTTTGTCACCAAAGCCCCATACACCACCCACCACTGCGACCTGTATGCTCTTGTCGGCTGGCCCTCACTACACATTCGTCGACAGACCCACTGGCTCCAGGTCATCTATAAGTCTTTGCTAGGTAAAGCTCCGCCTTATGTCAGTTCACTGGTCACGATAACCCATCCGTAGCACGCACTCCAGCAGGGATATCTCACTGGTCACCCCCAAAGCTAACACCTCCTTGGGCCGCCTTTCCTTACAGTTCTCTGCTGCCAGTAACTGGAACGAATTGCAAAAATCACTGAAGTTGGAGACTTATTTCTCCCTCACTAACTTTAAACATCAGCTATCTGAGCAGCTAACCGATCGCTGTAGCTGTACACAGCCCATCTGTAAATAGCCCATCCAATATTCCTACCTCATACACATATTGTTTTTATTTACTTTCTGCTCTTTTGCACACCAGTATTTCTACTTGCACATCATCATCTGCACATCTATCATCCCAGTGTTAGTTTGCTAAATTGTAATTACTTCGCTACTATGGCCTATTTATTGCCTTGCCTCCTCACGCCATTTGCACACACTGTATATATACAAGTTTTTATATAGACATTTTTCTATTGTGCTATTGACTGAACGTTTGTTTATTCCATGTGTAACTCTGTGTTGTTGTTTGTGTCGCACTGCTTTGATTTATCTTGACCAGGTCGCAGTTGTAAATGAGAACTTGTTCTCAACTGGTCTACCTGGTTAAATAAAGGTGAAATATATATATTTTTTTAAATACCCTAAAGAGTGCTGTTAAGGCTAATGTAGACCTTCATTGCAAAACAATGTGTTTTAATCAATTATTTGGTGACGTGAATATATTTAGTATAGATTTATCTAAAAGGGTATCTTTTTAACTTTTCACTATTTTTATGTTCATGAAAGTCACTGAGGAGGATGGTCCTCCCCTTCCTCTTCTGAGAAGCCTCCACTGGTGCACATTCTAAAATAAATGAAGTAGGTGGGGAGCTAATTAAGTGTGTCATTGTAGCAAAGTATTATTAAACAAAAAAGCAGATCTCTTAAAAGTTTCCATCATTTTTGTTCTATTATATATTCAATAGGACATCATTTTGGCCCAATAGTCCTGGCATATTCCAACATTCAAGGAGCTTTCCGTTTTGACTTGATTATTTTGCCTAAAAACCTTTAGGCCTACCTATCCCTGCACAGCCTGGAAAGAGTAGCCAAAAGGATGTGAAGCATCCCCGGTGGCTTTGCAAGTACGGCGAGGACATTGTCCACTGCTGGCCTGCTCTCCAGGCACCGTTGCATGTGCCAGATGCCACAGACTCTGGCCCAACTCATGTTTCTACAAATGAATTCAAAGGCACTGAAGCACCGAGCCTAATAAGGCATTTTTTCATTTAATTTGTATTTAATTATTTAATTTAAGTCACAGCCTATTATGTGCAATGATGATTTCTAATGATTTAATTGTATAATGATTTAATACGATGAAATGTTGTTTAAATGCTGAGCAGTTAATGTTCCTGACTCCCTACCAGCCTAGTGTGTCATACTCACAAATGCTTCACAGTGTATTTCTTTGTAGGCTCTAGCCTTGAAATAATTGTAATAATATAGCCTAAATAATTCATTTTCTCTGGCTCCCTGTCTGGCTCCTGACCTATTTAGAGTGTTTATATGCTGTTTGACGTGACATGTAGCCTATTTGAAATGATGAGTGCTTCTTACATTCACCTTTTCATGTTTATTAAAATACTTTTCATTCAAATCATATGGTTTGTTTTCAATACTTCAAAACCAAATGGTAGGTCCAGGTAGTCATAATAATAGAAGGGTGTTGGTTAAATTGTGATTTTAATGAATGGCATGAATTTGGAGAGGCAGTTTCTATCCCTGTGAGTGCAGAGTGGTTTTCAGTGGATCTGTAGGAAAGGATGTGGAGCGCTGGAGCGGTACGCACCGCTCCATGAGCGATGAGCACGATTGCCGACTGCTCAATTCTGCTCAAATACTTTGTAAGGAGTTGGACCTGTGGCAGAAGTTGAACCTGTGGGTGAAAGTTATCCAGTTTGAATCCTGGGCTTGGCACAGGAAAAAAAAACAGGAGAAATTGATCTGACAAGTGGAGGGCTGTTGGGTTCACGTTCTCAAAACATTCTCCTACCATTGGGCCATTGAGCAAGGCCCTTAACCCACAGCATGCTCTGCACGCAGGTTGAACCTGTGCTCGTCTCAACAGTATGTGTGAGGTCTGCTGTTTGTTGGGGTTTGAAAATGGAGCGGAAGACTCATTTTTTATGTTTGCTGTAACTAATAGACAAAGTTGTATTGTATTGTATTGCAAAGAAGTCAGACAGAGAGTTGACGTGGGCCATCATTCAAATAAAGAGATGCCACCCTGGCCACAAGTGCATATTTCCAAACTATGTTTGCATATGAAACATTGCATACAAAACATTCTTCAAACTATGCTGATATTCTTTTGTCTATAATTTCATTGATTTGTTGAATTATATTCTACATCAAAATATATTTTGGTTCATTGAAGAAGAACCTGTAGGGTTCTATATAGAACTTTGAGGGGCTCCATATATAAAGCAAGCGACAGAACCCTTTAAGGTTCGATAAGGAACCTTTTTTTCTAAGAGTGCAAGACAACAATCTCTCCCTCAGTATCAATGAGACCAAGGAGCTGATCATGGAGTACCGGAAACAGGGGGCGAGCACGCCCCCATCCACATCGACTTGGCTGTAGTGGTGTGGGCCGAGACCTTCAAGTTCCTCAATATCCAAAGGACTTAAAATGGTCCACACACATGCACACAGTTATGAAGAATGAGCAACAGCCCCTCTTCCCCCTGGGGACAGCAAAGTACCTCACAGAGGCTGAGCTCCCTGCCATCCAGGACCTCTACATCATTGTACCGTAACAGAGTGGGGGGGGGATCAGAGTGCTCGGCATCTCACTGTACTGTATCAGAGTGGGGGGTGCTAGGCATTTCACTGTACTGTATCAGAGTGGGGGGTACTAGGCATTTCACTGTACTGTATCAGAGTGTGTGTGGTGTGGGGGCCACTTTCTACCATTCTAAATTCCAAGCATTGCTGGGCATTGGGGAGAAAAGAAATGTAGGGCATCACCCTTGAGCGTTTCCACCCCAAGTGGTTCTTTTATCACCATTAGGGGGGTGATTAATGAATATGATATACTGTACCAGTCAAAGGTTTGGACACACCTACTCGTTCAAGGGTTTTTCTTTATTTTGTTATATTTTCAACATTGTAGAATAATAGTGAAGACATCAAAACTATGAAATAACACATAGTGTAGAAACTAAAAAATTGTTAAACAAATCAAAATATAGTTTTCTTCAAAATAGCCACCCTTTGCCTTGATGACAGCTTTGCACAGTCTTGGCATTCTTTCAACCAGCTTCAACTGAAATGCTTTTCCAACAGTTCCCACATGTGCTGAGCACTTTATGGCTGCTTTTCCTTCCCTCTGTGGTCCAAATCATCCCAAACCATCTCAACTGGGTTCAGGTCTGGGAATTGTGGAGGTTAGGTCATCTGATGCAGCACTCGATCAATCTCCTTCTTGGTCAAATAGCCCTTACGCAGCCTGGAGGTGTGTGGGTCATTGTTCTGTTGAAAAACAAATGACAGTCCCACTAACCGCAAACCAGATGGGATGGCGTTTCGCTGCAGAATGCTGTGGTACCCATGTTGGTTAAGTGTGCCTTGAGTTGTAAGTAAACCACTAACAGTGTAACCAGCAAAGAACACCCACACCATCACACTTCCTCCTCCATGCTTCATGGTGGGAACCACACATGCGGAGAGCATCCATTCACCTTCTCTGCATCTCACAAAGACATGGCGGTTGGAACCAAAAATCTCAAATTTGGACACTGGTCTAATGTCCATTGCTCATGTTTCGTGGCCCAAGAAAGTCTCTTCTTCTTATTGGTATCTTTTAGTAGTGGTTTCTTTGCAGCAATTCGACCATGATGGCCTGATTCATGCAGTCTCCTCTGAACAGTTGATGATAAGATGTGTCTGTTACTTGAACTCTGTGAAGCATTTATTTGGGTTGAAATTTCTGAGGCTGGTAACTCTAATGAACTTATCCTCTGCAGCAGAGGTAACTCTTGGTCTTCCTGTCCTGTGGCAGTTCTCATGAGAGCCAGTTTCATCATAGCGCTTGGTGGTTTTTGCGACTGCACTTGAAGAAACGTTTAAAGTTCTTAACATTTTCCGGATTGATGGACCTTCATGTCTTAAAGTAATGATGGGACTGTAATTTCTCTTTGCTTATTTGATCTGTTCTTACCATAATATGGACTTGGTCTTTCACCAAATAGGACTATATTCTGTATACCACCCCTACCTTGTCACAACACAACTGATTAGCTCAAACTCATTAAGAAGGAAATAAATTCTACAAATGATCTTTTAACAAGGCACACCTGTTAATTGAAATGCATTCCAGGTGAAAATGGTTGCGAGAATGCCAAGAGTGTGTAAAGCTGTCATCAAGACAAAGGGTGGCTACTTTGAGGAATCTAAAATATGAAATATATTTTGATTTGTTTAGCACATTCTTGGTTACTACACTTTCTTGGTTACTTCCATATGTGTTATTTCATAGTTTTGATGTCTTCATTATTATTCTACAATGTAGAAAACAGTAAAAATAAAGAGTAACCCTGGAATGAGTAAGTGTGTCCAAACTTTTGACTGTTACTGTATATATTTTTTGTGCAGTCTGAATCGAGAAAAAGCACATGGAATCTGATATTTCAAGTCACAATTGAAACCACCTTCACAGGTTGTTTGAAATCAGATACAAATCTGATTCCTGGCCATGCGACTTGTATCTGAACAGTTAAATCTGATATATTTGCCCTCAAGTATTTTTAAGACTTACAGTTGAAGTCGGAAGATTACATACACCTTAGCCAAATACATTTAAACTCAGTTTTTCACAATTCCTGACATTTAATCCTAGTAAAAATTCCCTGTCTTAGGTCAGTTAGGATCACCACTTAATTTTAAGGATGTGAAATGTCAGAATAATAGTAGAGAGAATGATTTATTTCAGTTTTTATTCCTTTCATCACTTTCCCAGTGGGTCAGAAGTTTACATACACTTAATTAGTATTTGGTAGCATTGCATTTAAATTGTTTAACTTGGGTCAAATTATTTTGGGTAGCCTTCCACAAGCTTCCCACAATAAGTTGGGTGAATTTTGGCCCATTCCTCCTGACAGAGCTGGTGTAACTGAGTCAGGTTTGTAGGCCTCCTTGCTCGCACACGCTTTTTCAGTTCTGCACACACATTTTCTATGGGATTGAGGTCAGGGCGTTGTGATGGCCACTCCAATAGCTTGACTTTGTCGTCCTTAAGCCATTTTGCCACAACTTTGGTAGTATGCTTGGGGTCATTTTCCGTTTGGAAGACCCATTTGCGACCAAGCTTTAACTTCCTGACTGATGTCTTGAGATGTTGCTTCAATATATCCACATAATTTTCCATCCTCATGATGCCATCTATTTTGTAAAGTGCACCAGTCCCTTCTGCAGCAAAGCACCCCCACAACATGGTGCTGCCACCCCCGTGCTTCACGGTTGGGATGGTGTTCTTTGGCTTGCAAGCTTCCCCCTTTCGCCTCGAAACATAACGATGGTCATTACGGCCAAACAGTTCTATTTTTGTTTCATCAGACCAGAGGACAATTCTCCAAAATGTATGAACGTTGTCCCCATGTGCAGTTGCAAACCGTAGTCTGTTTTTTTTATGGCGGTTTGGAGCAATGGCTTCTTCCTTGCTGAGCAGCCTTTCAGGGTGTGTCGATATAGGACAAGTTTTACTGTGGATATAGATACCTTTGTACCTGTTTCCTCCAGCGTCTTCACAAGGTCCTTTGCTGTTGTTCTGGGATTGATTTGTACATTCATCTCTAGGAGACAGAACACATCTCCTTCCTGAGGAGTATGACGGCTGCGTGGTCATATGGTGTTTATACTTGCGTACTATTGTTTATACAGATGCGTGGTACCTGCAGGCGTTTGGAAATTGCTCTTAAGGATGAACCAGACTTGTGAAGGACTACAATTTTTTTCTGAGGTCTTGGCTGATTTTCCCATTATGTCAAGCAAAGAGGCACTGAGTTTGAAGGTAGGCCTTGAAATACATCCACAGGTACACCTCCAATTGACTCAA
The DNA here is from genome assembly GCF_023373465.1 of Oncorhynchus keta. Taxonomy (NCBI): domain Eukaryota; kingdom Metazoa; phylum Chordata; class Actinopteri; order Salmoniformes; family Salmonidae; genus Oncorhynchus; species Oncorhynchus keta. The sequence goes on along the minus strand of NC_068445.1, from coordinate 11,901,509 downwards.
ATTACGTCAAATAGCATATCAGAAACTTCTAAAGCCATAACATAATTTTCTGGAATTTTCCAAGCTGTTTAAAGACACAGTCAATTTAGTGTATGTTAACTTCTGACCCACTGGAATTGAGATACAGTGAATTATAAGTGAAATAATCTGTCTGCAAACAATTGTTGGAAAAATACTTGTGTCATACACAAATTAGATGTCCTAACCGACTTGCCAAAACTATAGTTTGTTAACAAGACATTTGTGGAGTGGTTGAAAAACAAGTTTTAATGACTCCAACCTAAGTGCATGTAAACTTCCGAATTCAACTGTAGAATTCAAGATATATTAGATCAAATCCACACAGGAACTATTCTTTTAGGCTGGAAAATGTACACGTGGAGATATTATTCCCAACTACAAAAACTATACCTTTTTTCTCAAAGTAAGAAAAGCTATACAAGAATTAACAATTTTTTCCCCCCAAATGCACTCAACAATTTACTGGATTAGATAATGTACGATATAGTGATATCGGATCATTCTCCGGTATCATGCATAAATACACCAATAAAAAATACACTTAGCGACAGAATTTGGGGAATGAACAGAGCGCATCTTCTGGACCCGAAATGTATTAAATACCTAAAAACTTTTTTTTAAAAACTTTAACATTACAAATGTAGACATAGAGGACAGAGAAAATCCGTCCCGCCATACAATTTGGGATGCTTTTAAGGCGTACATTAAGGGAATGCTTATCTTCTACTCTGCAACATTGTAGATCTTTTTTTATCACTGTCTTAAAAATAATCTTTACAAGGTAAAGAAGAAATTTCTGATCTTAAGCAGGAATATGATATTTTACTTTTGAAGAGAGCCAACAACTACATGTTAAACTCAAATAAAGCATACTACTTAATGGCAAATAAACCTGTTAAATATCTAACAGCTCTTACAAAATGAATACATGCTAAACCAGTTTATCATCATTTTAAAAGATAAAAATACAAAAGCGGTAATTAGAAGCAACCCAATTAATGACCATTTTAAAAACTTATTTGAAAATGTATATTCTGTAAATCAGAATTAAACAACAGTTGGATGGATCCTATAGCCGTCTTAGACTCAACAAAAAAAAATCACTAAAAGCAGGGATCACCCAATAAGAAATTTTAGATACTGTTAAAACATTTGCAAAGCACCAAAAATGTGTGGCTTTCCCATATAATTACATTCAACACTTTGGGACAAAGTAGACCCCCTGTTTACATAAATTACAACACACATGTCACTCAATTCAGTAGTTTCTTGTTCCATGTATCAAACTTTTATTTAAGTTGAATTACAACCAGGAGAAATATACAAAATTAATACATTATCTGATGAAATTGCTTCAGAAAGGGGCACCAGACAGGGATGTCCCCTCTCCCCTCTCCTGTTTGCACTGGCAATTGAATCGCTTGTAGAAATAATTAGACAGGACCCAAATGTAACCGCTATCAGCATTGGTATACATTAATATAAACTAAACTTATTTGCACATGATCGCTTGATATTCCTGACCAATATTGAAAACTTAATACCCCCTTTGCTAAAAATATTTTCGAAATACAAAAAATATTGGTGTATAAAATGTATGTGGAAAAAAACTAAATAATGGCAATAAAAAAAGAAATGAACTCACAATCTACAGCAATCCTTGAAGTGGACCACAAAAAATATGAAATACTTAGGATGCTTAATGAGTGATAACAAACATATTAAGATAACTTTATTCCAATTCTTAACAATATGAAAGCAAATTTAATTAAAAGGAATAATCTTTCCAGAAATCTTACAGGTAGAATAAACCTCATTAGAATGGCATTGCTGCCAAAGTTTTGCATTTATTTTTGGTAATAGCATTTACCCCACCGAAGATATTCTTTAAAAAAGTGTACTCGGTCATAACAAGCTTTATATGGGCAAATACAATTAATAGAATAAAAAGGAAAGTTTTACATTTTCCAAAGTCTGAGGGTGGTTTTAATCTTCCAGACATGGAACTGTATCAACTCGCTACCCAAGGATTTTACTTGCCATATATATTTAAATGCACTAAAGAGGGGCAATGGGTACAAGTTGAAGATGCGCATCCTCATCCCCAGAATCTTTTTACGTGTCTATTTTCAAAGCTAAGAACATTAATAACTTAATATTTAAAAGAATACTATAAAAATATGGAAAAACATGAAACGTATTCTACAATAACCAATATCACTCCCTAAAAACACAACCTTATGGAACAATCCTTGGATTGCTTTTCAGAAATGGTCCACATGGAAAACTAAAGGCATAGAAACGATAAATTACTTGGTAACAGGAAATATATTTATTTCCATAACAGAATTAAAATGTAATTTCAAATGCATGCAACTTCAAAGTAACATATACTACATGGCTATAAGTCTGTGGGCACCCTTTCAAATGAGTGAAGTCAGCTATTTCGGCCACAACCATTGCTGACATGTGTATAAAATCAATCACACAGCCATGCAATATCCATAGACAAACATTGGCAGTAGAATGGTTCTCACTGAAGAGCTTAGTGACTTTCAACATGGCACCATCATAGGATGCCAGTTTTCCAACAAGTCAGTTTATCAAATTTCTGCCCTATTAGAGCTGACCCGGTCAACTGTAACTGATGTTATTGTGATGTGGAAACATCTAGGAGCAACAACCTCTCAGCCGCAAAGTGGTAGGCCACACAAGCTCAAAGAATGGGACCGCCGAGTGCTGAAGCGTGTAGTGTGTAAAAATCATCTATCTTTGGTTGCAACACTCACTACCGAGTACCAAGCTGCCTCTGGAAGCAACGTCGGCACAAGACCTGTTCGTCTGGAGCTTCATGAAATGGGTTTCCATGGCCGAGCAGCCGCACACAAGCATAATGCCAAGCATTGGCTGGAGTGGTGTAAAGCTCGCCGCCATTGGCTGGAGTGGTGTAAAGCTCGCCGCCATTGGCTGGAGTGGTGTAAAGCTCGCCGCCATTGGCTGGAGTGGTGTAAAGCTCGCCGCCATTGGAAACGTGTTCTCTGGAGTGATGATTCACGCTTCACCGTCTGACAAGCCAATAAACAAATCTGGGTTTGGCGGACGCCAGGAGAACGCTACCTGCCCGAATGCATAGTTCTAACTGTAAAGTTTAGTGGAGGAGGAATAATGGTCTGGGGTTGTGCTTCATAGTTTTGCATAGGCCACTTAGAAGAATCGGCCAACTTAGGGCACAGCCCTAGGCAGCAGAGGAGGATAGTATGCAAAGCCTATAGGTTTTCTGCGCTCACTATGGAGATCCAGTGGCATGTCCAGAACATTTTGAATGGGGTGGCCAAGGAGGGGCACAGACCTAGTTAAGGGGGGTCATAACATTTTGAACCTTAATCGATTATCAATAGTTTTTTAAATATAATATTGTTGTTTACATACACACTACCGGTTAAAAGTTTTAGAACACCTACTCATTCATGGGTTTTTCTTTATTTTTTACTATTTTCTACATTGTAGAATAATAGTGAAGACATCAAAGCTATGAAATAACACATATGGAATCCTGTAGTAACCAAAAAAGTGTTAAACAAAGCAAAATATATTTTATATCTGAGATTCTTCAAATAGCCACCCTTTTCCTTATGTCAAGCCATGGAAATGTGATCAGCATGATGAGTTTGACATTTGTGAAGAGTTTAAAGACGTTTATTCTATCATGACACCAGGAGCACGCATGACAAGGACAGCTGGAGCACACCTGATTGGTAGAGCTAAGCATGAATAGTAATTGAAAATGGTGAAAAACATCTCCTACCACATTCCTATTAAAAGTGAGATGAGAAAATTATGTGATCAATTTTAGTAAATCCAAAATAGTGTGGTTGTATTATATTATGATTATTATGATATTATGATATAATATTATGATTCATTTTTTCGAATCAATACAAACATGAAATTATGGCTGATAGTACATTTGTTGAAAGTAAAGGGCATTACAAACCAGAAACATGGAGAGAAGACAGATATTGTGCGCTTCTTGCTAGCCATTACTCCCGCCCCAAGGCTGTGTTACTCCCGCCCCAAGGCTGTGTTACTCCCGCCCCAAGGCTGTGTTACTCCCGCCCCAAGGCTGTGTTACTCCCGTACCAAGACTGTGTTACTCCCGCCCCAAGACTGTGTTACTCCCGCCCCAAGGCTGTGTTACTCCCGCCCCAAGACTGTGTTACTCCCGCCCCAAGACTGTGTTATTCCCGCCCCAAGACTGTGTTACTCCCGCCCCAAGGCTGTGTTACTCCCGCCCCAAGACTGTGTTACTCCCGCCCCAAGACTGTGTTACTCCCGCCCCAAGGCTGTGTTACTCCCGCCCCAAGGCTGTGTTACTCCCACCACAAGACTGTGTTACTCCCGCCCCAAGACTGTGTTACTCCCACCCCAAGGCTGTGTTACTCCCGCCCCAAGGCTGTGTTACTCCCGCCCCAAGACTGTGTTACTCCCGCCCCAAGGCTGTGTTACTCCCGCCCCAAGGCTGTGTTACTCCTGCCCCAAGGCTGTGTTACTCCCGCCCCAAACGACAGGTACAAAAGTAACGTTGCGGTAGTTCTGTTCTCGGCCTATTTAATTTAAACTTGTTCAAATAAAACCCTAGAAATGAAATGACTAATGTTAGAGGACATATATAAGTTCATTGTCATCAAATATGGTGTCTGTAGCTCTAATTAGGAAACTAAAAGTGTTACTTTCCTCCCAGTTCTCCCACTTTCTATCAACGATGATCATCATTTTTGTTTTTTTACAAAATGACCATGTCAAATTGCATTATTTAATAGCCCACACAACTATTTGTGATTGGTTTATTTCAGGTTGTATCTAAACACATTAATGATGAGTATCTGTCAACGTTTGTATGCTTTGTTTAGCACATGTTGACACATAGACCTGGTCAACAGCTAATGTTGACGATGTGTCATGATGATCTGCTGTAAACATTGGGTAAGGTAATAATGACAGCAGCAGAGCTGTATTTTCCTTCTGTCTGTGAATGAGAGCAAAGACCTGTAGGCCTATATGTCTGACATGTGGACTGGTTGCAGCCATGGGGGTCATCATTCATGGTCACAAATTGACATTCCTCCAATTATTTCCAACCCACTCTGAATATATGTTTAATTCGTCCAGGCATGTCAGGGGCACAGTCGCTGGAGCTGGTGCAAGGCAGACAGGTTATGAATGATGGGCCAATAATCACCACCCCTGACTGTCAATTAAAAGACAGCCACCTATCCTATGTGCAGGCAAGGATATTCCATAGTCCATACCAGTGGTCACCAACCGGTCGATTGCGATCGACTGGTCGATCTCCAAGGCATTTCTAGTCGATCGCCAAACATTTCTGTAAAAGGTGAAGTGTTCCCATTTTGAACCAGTTCATGTGTCTGAAGGTACAAACTCGCCCTGGAGAGAAAATCAGGTGCACTATAGGCCTTACCGCTGGCCAATGGGATGGCTCAGATTACAGTGTCTGCCATAATATAGCAGGCATAAATAAAAGCTACAGCAAAGTTAATACTGTGAGATTTCAAAATGGGACAGTTGTAAATCATGCAGTGCCAATCGGGGTCAAACAAAGCTAGCTAGATAGCCAATGAGCTGGCCTTTATGGAAGTATCCGGAAACCCTGTGTCTGTTGCAAAATCTAGGTGCTAACCTTTTGTGACAGCATGCCTTTTCCTATTGGACAACAATTATACACATTTTCAGAGTTATGAAGTTATGGAAACTGGTTATTTTGCAAATGTTGAACTAATAATATGGCTACTAATACTTGGAAAAGCTAAATCAAAGTCCAAGTATACAGATTTGACGATAGTCTTGCAGAAAAATGTAATATGAATGCAACTGTCTCCTTCACGATTTGCCCAAATGTACCTTGGTGACTTCACACTAAATGTCATGGAGAATGCGCACACTTCAAGTTATCAATCTGAAACTTTGCACATACACTGCTGCCATCTTGTGGACACCATCGGAATTACAACCAGGGTGATGGCTAGAACTGGGATCTTTCTCTTGCATTTCAAAGATTGTGGTAGAAAAAAGGTAGTTTTTTTCTTTGTATTTTCTTCTACCAGATCTATTGGGTTATGTTCTCCTACATTGAATTCACATTTCCATAAACTTCAAAGTGTTTCCTTTCAAATGGTACCAAGAATTGACATATCCTTGCTTCAGGGCCTGAGCTACAGGCAGTTAGATTTGATATGTCATTTTAGGTGGAAATTGAAAAAAAGGGGGCTATCCCGAAGAAGTTTTAAAACATGACTAGAGACTGTCATCGAATACAGCTTAGAGCTTCTGTTTTTATGAGTGAGTTCATGTTTAAGTTCTTATTCAGCACCACTGTCAACACTTTTCATTCAACATTCAATGCCATAAATTGCACGTTCTTCCTTCTTCGTGCTACAACCAGCACTGCAGCTGTAATGAATGAGTAGGAAAGCGTATTGATAGGCTTCCATAGTTTTTATTAGCGGCTTGGGTCTTTTTTTTATATTGATGAATTTCACTTTCTCTGTTCATAGGAGTAACAATGTGAATTTGTGGATGAGAAAGAAACAACTCGAGTTTCGCCATCAGCTGGAAGACGGTGTCCCTTTTTGGTTAGTCTAGCAGAGGAAAGAAGTGAGAGAAGGGATGTTGAGAAGCGGACCCTCAGTCGGCTGCTCTCTCCCTCTGCTGAGACTGGCCATCAGATGCAGGCAAAATCAGCCCAGTAAAATAAAAAGCAAATGATTTAAATGTATACTCACTCAGCTGTGCCTCACAAGTAATACAGCAACTGATCTAATACCGGTGAGATCATATAGCCAGGTTTCCTACAGACGTGACACTTGGCATTTAGGCCAAAGAGTTCAATCTCTGAGAGAATCTTCTTTCTCATGGTCTGAGAGTCCTTTAGGTGCCTTTTGGCAAACTCCAAGTGGGCTGTCATATGCCATATACTGAGGAGTGGCTTCTGTCTGGCCACTCTACCATAAATGCCTGATTGATGGAGTGCCTACCTATACCATAACCCCACGCCACCATAGGGCAATCAGCAAACTGCTTGCCCACACAATTGCAACCGGGATTCATCCGTGTAGAGCACACTTCTCCAGCATGCCAGTGGCCATCGAAGGTGAGCATTTACCCACTGAAGTCAGTTACAACGCCGAACTGCAGCCAGGTCAACACCCAGGCGAGGACAACGAGCACTCAGATGAGCTTCCTTGAGAAGATTTCTGACAGTTTGTGCCGAAATTCTGTGCTTGTGCAAACCCACAGATTCTTCAGCTGTCCAGGTGGCTGGTCTCAGATGACACTGCAGATGAAGAAGCCAGATGTGGAGGTCCTGGATTGGTATGGTTACATGTGATCTGCAGTTGTGAGGCCGGTTGGACTTACTGTCAAATTCTCTAAAATGACTTTGGAGGCGGCTTATGGCAGAGAAATTAACATTCAATTCTCTGGCAACAACTCTGGTGGACATGTCTGAAGTCAGCATGTCAATTGCATGCTCCCTCAAAACTTGAGACATCTGTGGCATTATGTTGTGTGGCAAAACTGCACATTTTAGAATGGCCTTTTATTGTCCTCAGCATAAGGTGCATTTGTGTAATATTCATGCTGTTTAATCAGCTTCTTGATATGCCACACCTGTCAGGTGGATGGATTATCTTGGCAAAGTGGAAATTCTCATTAAAAAGGGATTTTAAAAAATTTGTGCACAAAGTTTTAGAGGAATAAGCGTTTTCCTTTTTCGTTCGGTGTAAATCCATTTGAATACCGCAGTAACACAATAGAATGTGGAAAAAATCCAAGGGGGATAAATACTTGATACCTAATGTTTACACCACTGCTTTGTGCTCACCAGCGCAATGGTGCTTTCTGTCTCCTTCTCACTCATTCTCTCTTTCTCTCGCCTGCTCTCTCATTACAGGAATAATATCCGCCTGTGTTGTTGGGGTGTTAGTACAAAAGTTGATCCAAAATATGCTAATGCTTCCTCCTTTGGATCATCACATCTTGCCACGAGGTCGCTCTTTATTTTGAGCCCCCAAAACATTCTCCTCCTCGATGTTTTTGGTGAGGAGAAAAAAAAAGTGTCTTTATGAGAGTAATTCATCACCTTTATGAATGTGGTCTTCCAGAGAGGCTGAGTGTTTTTGAAAATAATTATGTCTTAAAAAGAAAAAAAGGTAGGGATGGCTGTGCAGGCGGGTCCACGGGGAGTCGTTTGTGGTCCTACTGTAACTGTGCAGTGCTGCCGCGGCGTAATAAAACACAAGGTTTTTTAGGGGTTTCAAAGTGGCTTTCCGGCTCTCGACTCTGTCAGCCATAAATTGAGAATAAACACAGCCGTGTACGAGGCGCCCATAAATGCCTTCATAATTCATACCCTTGGGGCACCTCAGGTATATTAAGTTGTTTTTATGATGTACGTTATCACATGAATAATAGTTTACCCCCATGGTGCTGGATTCTCCTTCCTTAGTTAATAGCTGGATCCGGACATTATTGTACAATAAAGTGACGAGTAACATATTCCAGATGATTCGTTTCTCACGGGGCATTTCTGTGGTAGAGGTGTTCATATAATGGCATTTTTTTTGTGGGAGCAGATTGTATATCTTTGACCTGTACAGTTTAGCGTTTTCTTGATTAAGCTTGCATTTTGTTTTATTTATTTTTTCTATCTTTTCCATTTGGTATATGTACAAAAACACATTCATAGTGTATTTCATAGGAGGAATTCCATTGTCTACGAGCAGTGCTTCCTTCTCTAGCTTTATTCTGACTTATTGTTAATGTCTCGTAGAACTAAGTGTGGCAGAAAGACTGACACATGACAAAGGCTAAGACAATACCAACATGAGGCCTATGCAGCTCTCTGGATTTGATGCTCATGAAGCCAACAGGAAAAGAAAGTTGTTAAAGACATAATACACCTCAGAAAAGAGGATCCAAGAGAGCTGGATGCCAGATTTCTGATCAAAGCACCGTTTGAAGTTAGTACAGGAGGTTCATGGTGGGTGTGTGTGCGCCTGTGTGAGTGAGTGAGCGTTTGTGTGTTTTTGTGGGTACCTGCCTGTGTCTGTGTCAGTGCATAGGTTTGTACAAACAAATATACAAGCATACGGAAATGCAATAAATCTATATCCGTAGTATTTAGTTCACGTAATGTTGATCCGTTTACAAACCATTCCTCATCTCAAAAGCCTAACTAAGATGTACTATTCAACTTAAACCTATGGCATTTCTTTCAGTCTCGTCAACATAAAGTCTCTTCAGCTTGTCCCCAGCCATTTCACTCTTGAAATGCTTAAAGAATTATGAGGAATCCAATAGTTCACCCGCATGGTCCTTGAAAAGAGGAACAAGTACCCTCTGTAGTGCTTGTGTTTAATAGCCCCAGAGAGCATATTGCCCCCTACCTCTCAGAGAGAGTTCTCTTGAGTCAAGTGACTTTGATGAGTAGCCCCCTGAGCTTGACGGTTCTCTGGCATGGGAATGCAAGGCGGAGGCCCTTGTGAGGTGAGGAGAGGAGAGGGATTTACGAGAGGAATTGTTCCCGTGCTTTCTTCCGGTGTGCACCAAAGACTGTGAGCCTCCCAATGTGCAGCAGACAGAACAATACCACCGGTCCCCTTGTGAAAGTGACAAACGAGCTGCTCTGGAGCTCGTATGCATGTGGCTTGTCTGATGTTTTAATCCCTCAAGGAGAAAGGCAGGAACACTGGAAACACCTCCATTCCCAACAGATAGCCATCCCTCGACAGCAAAACATGAATGAGTATATAAATCCAAAATGTTATTAAATGTTTTTTTTTTCACTCTAATTTACAAGTAGTAAAGCTTCTCCGATATAAAAGACGAAGCTGGGATAGCCAGATAATGTGACCTTATGTGATGTGATGCTATTGAAACATGTTGGGTAGTAATGATTGAATAACAGACACCCTTTGCCACAGACTAGACGGTGAAACAACAAGATGTGACTCTTTGTTGCGTTGCGTAGTCTACTATAGAAGATATAGCATGGATTCAATCAAATAGCATTCCTTTCTTAGAGGGAAAAGGCCGGATAAGTTGTTGCATGGGAGAGCTCTCTGGGAGAAGAGATGAATGATAAACTGCTTGCATAGCCTGAGGATTACATGATTTCATGATTCACGCAGCTCTTTATCATGAAGAGAAAACTAACCCAGCCAACTGAAAGTCAAGCTCTCTCCCTTAATGAAGAGTTGAGAAGGATAAGTGAAGTGTATCAAGGATACACAAAACAAACAAAATATTCAATCTGTCCAGGGAAATCTCTTTAGAAACAATCTTCAATAAAAGCTTGCCCAATGCGAATTCAAACCCCCTTTTTATGGAGTCTCTATTGCGGCGGGAACAGAGAACACGCTGCTGAGATCCCACTCAGTAAACACGTGCATCATTATCCATTCATCGGGGTGTATTGTTTGTTTACTGTGGCCCCATTTCCAGAGACCCAGAGAGCTGGGCTGGTGGACTGGGGAGCAACAGAACAATGGCCTTTCTTCTCCACCCGCTTGGGCCTCAGAAATGCTCACCACTCAGCCGGCACACAGCCTTTCACTGGGGCTTTGGCCGCCCCTGAGTGACAGTTGAATCACAGAGAAGTTTTCCCAAGTACAGGAGCCGAGGAGGGCATGAGAGAGTGAGGTTGTATGGAGAGCCAGGCCCAGCTGCAGTGCTGGGAGGTCTGCCCTATTGTCTGGCAGACATAAAGAGCAGGAGGAGCAGGGGACCAGGCTTTACAACTCTGGTGAACTAGCTACATGCAGAGGACACTCGCTAAAGATGTAATTGACGCATCAACAGATGAGCGTCAATGGGATTCTCCTTGTATATGTGAGACAAAGACACTCACACACAAACAAGCAAACACATGCATACTCGTATGCATGCATGCACAGAATGATGTGAATACATACAGACACCAAAAGGATCACGGGGACAAATTCTACCTGTTTTCTTGATAACGTTTGGGTAGTTTATGTTGTTATATTTCCTTGTGTGTAATACTGTAATATCAACATGATGTTGCAAGAGCTTCCTTCTCCCATATTTGCAGGCCTGTGCTTATATTGGATGAAAGCAGCAGGAAAATGATGGTGATATCATGATGAGTTGTCTATTTGTTGTCTTATTATTGTTTCTGCTCCACAATTACTCGGGTGATGCATGCAGTGTGTATCCAACGGCCTGCTTTCTGACCTGAATGTACACACAATGGATCAGCTCCCTCCTAATAGCGTGAGCCTGTGCATGTGGCCTTTACAACGCGTACAGAATAAAGTTCAGGTGTCAGTAGTTCAACTGATTTATAATGGGGAACAGGCGGTGATTAAGTGCTGATGTCGCAGGATTCCTCAACACTCATTTGGGGGAATCAAGCTGCTTGTATCCAAACAAGAATAATGTGCTGCTGGGTTGTTGTAACCTTTCTCATGTTCATGTTCCCTCCAATCATCTGCCACTGCTCCTTTGCTAAATGTGTGTGCCTCTCGTGGATGTTCATGTGCAAGTGTATGCAGCACAAGAATCCAGTATGTTGTCTGTGTGTGTTGAGTGCACTGGTATGTGTGGGACATGATGAGCAATAGAGCATGCTTTAGCTTAGGCCTAATTGTTCCTTTGTCTCTGTTAAACAATGAAACAATTGATTGGAGCGTAAGCGGGTTGACCCTGTTTCACACTGACTGAGTGCTGTGAATTGAATGGAGGCATTAGGTTGGACCGGGGGAGGGGCAGGGGTCAAAGATCCCGGGGGTCCTAACTACTCCTTACCGGCTAAGCCACTCGAGGGGTGTCCTTTCACCTGCCTGTCTGTATTTGAGCTCAAAGTGTATCTTACAGCCGTGTGCTGGAGACCATGCACGGATCTAGATTTAAATCACAACTCCAGCAACACAAACCATTTTCAGAATAGCCTATTAATGAACCACCGCTCTGCAAAAGACATGAACCAACATTTCCTTGGATTATTAGCCATTTTTTTTTATTTGAAATAAATCTTATCAGCATTTGGCGTGTATGTATGTATGTATGTATGTATGCATGTATGTATGTATGTATGTATGCATGTATGTATGTATGTATGTATGTATGTATGTATGTGTGTGTGTGTGTATGTGTGTGTGTGTGTGTGTGTGTGTGTGTGTGTGTGTGTGTGTGTGTGTGTGTGTGTGTGTGTGTGTGTGTGTGTGTGTGTGTGTGTGTGTGTGTGTGTGTGTGTGTGTGTGTGTGTGTGTGCCTGTGTGTGTGCCTGTGTGTGTGCCTGTGTGTGTTTGTTTGTGTGTGTGTGTGTGTGTGTGTGTGTGTGTGTGTGTGTGTGTGTGTGTGTGTGTGTGTGTGTGTGTGTGTGTGTGTGTGTGTGTGTGTGTGTGTGTGTGTGTGTGTGTGTGTGTGTGTGTTTGTGTGTGTGTGTGTGTGTGTGTGTTTGTGTGTTTGTGTGTGTGTGTGTGTGCCCGTGCGTGTGTGTGCATTCATGCATGTTATCCAACCTCCTTGTCCCCACACAACTAGGCGGCAGAGATGACGGGCCTACACACCCGCTGCAGAAACTATTCAATTATTCCCGTTATGTGTACTCTACAAAGAATTCATCACATGCTGTTTCAGGAAGTTTTCACATCGCTAGGTGAATCAAAATGCCAGCGACACCCATCCCCGGCCCAGGATGTCATCTGTGAATAAACAGGATGTCAGTCTGGCTGCGCTCCCGCTGCCTGCAGACAGCCTCTGTCAGCGTCAGCCCAGGAAATGCCACCTTTCTGCTGACAGCTGCCTGTGCAGCGCCTGCACCCGCAAGCACGCCCGCGCCCAAAGGGAGAGCCATTCAGCCAGGCAGGCAGGAAGCTCCCAGGCAGGCAGCCCAGCTCCCATCCCACTCCATGCTAAGCGCTGTTCCCCAACCTGCCGCGCTCCGCCAGGCACCACGCTGCCACCCTGACAGCACTTCACTGTGTATCTAAATAGAGCAGGAGCCCGGCTTGTCCCAGGGAACCTTCTACATTCCATTCCATTCAGAGAGGATTTGTCACTTGGGTGAGAGGATAATGAAGAAATATTTTTCCTCTGGTTTAGGCAGTCCTTTCCTATTCTCCCATCCACAGACATGATAATGGCTGGATTGGATTAAATGAGCTCCCCTCCTTGAGCTCCCCTCCTTGTCTGTCTGTCTGTCTGTCTGTCTGTCTGTCTGTCTGTCTGTCTGTCTGTCTGTCTGTCTGTCTGTCTGTCTGTCTGTCTGTCTGTCTGTCAGGGTGAGGGATGTTGAGCTTTGCATAACATTTGTGTTTTTTATAATACATTGCTCTGCTTTCAGATAAGGGTGATGAGAGTTCAGGTCAAGAAAAACACCCGTTAGAGGATGTCCCCAGAAATTGTAGGTTTACCTTCTCAGCAATGTCAAATATTTGTCAAACTTTCAATACACTATTTCACAAAGTTCCCTGGTGAATTGATAAAATATATTTTTTTTACCGTAGTAAAGTGTTACTCTTATAGTAAATTGATGAGTAAGTTATGTGATTTGATTTAGATGTAGTGACCCTTTAAGGTAGTGTGTGGGTCCAGTCACAGTGCAGTGAGTCTGCCTTGCCCATAGCCTAGGAGGTTTGTAGGTGTATAAGGGCCCCGGTACAGATGTAGGATCTTAATTTGATCACCCTGTTGCATGAGAACATTCCTGCGATGCAGGAAATGTAAAACTTGTATTGCATTTGAGGTTTAAAAGGGCTTCTATAGTTTGTCATTTTCACTTCGAAATTTCTGTCTTTATTTTCCCTTTCAAAAAATCTATCAACCTCTACAAAAATGTCCATTAATTATAATCCACATAATAATTCATATTTCCTGTTATTTTTCTGCTGTAGCAAGCTGGCTCAAATTAAGATCCTACATCTGTGCATGTTTGTGTGAGTGTCTTCCCATTGGAGGGTTGCTTGCACTAATTGGTCTTAATTGTTGGTAATACCCCCGCATCGCTCTCCTTTAGGTCAACCTCACGTGCGGCCGAGGAGAGGCCTTTTTTTATTGATGTGACAAGGCTAAATTGAGAACCTTTGGCAGAGTGTCAAAGCCTAATTAATCACTCTAATTTCATCTCTCCACACGTCCTCAACCATCGAGTGAATGTGATTACAGAGAGCCGTCTCCACATTAGCCTGGCCTCCTCATGCTAATTAGCCGCTAGCCCTAAGATGGAGAGGGCCTCGGGGTGTGAGAGAAGGGGCTAAAGCTGCCCTCAATGGACACATAATGACCAGAGGAATCAGAATGGCAATCTGGCCGCTTCTCATTTTCAGAATATATTATGCTCAAGTCCTATGTGAGTGGCTCAGACTGGGCTTGATCGTGCAGGACACATGGGCCTGGAGCCCCACTGAGAGCACCAACAATAGACTGACCCCTTGTGCTCTCCTCTTAACCACGCTGGGGTATAAAGACAGTAGCTTCGTTTGTTACATCCATTTTTCTTTCTTCTTTGTGCAGCAGTGGCATGTTCAGTAGAACTTCTGGCTGTAATCAATGTGTGAAGCTCCAGCTTGAGTTGATTGTATTAATCTCGAACTTGTACTCCACTCTGTGTAGAACTTCCAGCCTACGGAGAGTAACTGCAGGGACCTACACACAGGCGGCTCCCATTTTATAATATGTTTTATACATTGGAGAGGACGTTCTGGACCAACCGGTAGTGTTCTAGGATGTCGTGTGAATAGAGATTTCATGTTCATTTGAAGGTTGCCTACCATTAATATTGTGCATCAGACACATGTAGTGGGTCGAAAATGATGTTTCAGGCGTTTCTGTTACATTTTGATCCCACATCACCATTTCAAAGAAGAAAATAGTTCATATTAAGAGAAGGCCTTCACTTACGCTGGTGAAATTCGGCAGTAATATTGCATATTAAACTTTATAGGGCCCACTATTTCTATATAGCCTGTCATGTGTTTTAAAGATCGGCCTCTTTCTATTAAAGCCTTTATCACAGAGCTTTATGTGAGTGTGAAGGTACATCTGGGTAACACATTGGCAGGGCACCCTCTGCAGAGACTGATTCTAACACCCAACAGTGGTATACCGCAGCCCCAGCTTGGCAGTCTCTCTGATGGGAAAGCTGGGTGGGGAGCTGGGTGGGGACCAGCCTGGAAGACAGGCGCTGTCCAGGAAACCCAGAACTCTGCCAAAGCCAGAGTATAGTAATAAAGAAGACCAGTGACCTAATACTTATAAAGGGAAGTAACCCTTTTCACCTGCATTGCGGCAGTCTGTGTTGTATTTATTCAAAGATGGCTTTACTGATATTCGACTGTATGCCTCTAGAGTCTCATCTGTTATGTTGCAATGTCTCCGGTCTGGAGACATGAAAGGACTTGTTCAAGGGTCAACATTCTCCCTAAATGTTCTAAATTCCTAAAAACAAATGGTATTGTTCTTAAAAGAATAGTCCCTCTGTAACAGACGTAGGCATCCATTAACACACTGTAAACATTTGGTTATGAGGCTGTTCTGTTATTTCTGCATGATAGTTGCCAGGCCTCAGATTTTCTTCTCTTGTAATTACTGGATAAACGAACCAGTGGGTTCACATCACACATTAACATAAAACAAAGCAGCCAAAATCGTTAACTGCCACTTGAATTCTACCATTTGAACGGCATTTCTTCCATTATCTCATACTCAGCCTTGGCCACACTATTAGATGTCAGTCCGCTTCTTGCCTCTATTTGTTTACCTTCGTTAGTGTTGAATATTCTATGGAACGGATGTAAAATACAACAGGGAAACACACTCCATTATACCCTTGTCGTACACCTACACACTCGTATACAAACGCATACACACACACTCACACTTTCTCTCACTGTCTCTCACTTACACAGGAACCAAAGCACACATGTAAACTCTCATGAATACGCACACACACGCACATGCACACGATACACACACACACACACACACGCACAGGCACAGGCACAGGCACAGGCACACGCACACGCACACGCACACGCACACGCACACGCACACGCACACACATACACACACACATTCATTAGCTGATCCATATAAAATCACACATATGGTGTTGATTGTTTTGGGGAGAACTGCCGGAGAGAGCTGTAAGTGCGAGAGTAGCCAGGTGTGCTCACCAGACATCTGTGAGTATGTCGGCCAATTAACATTTCAACTCAGACTCCTGAAACAGTTTTAGGGCACAATGCTAACCATCACTGATGAGAATGCAAAAGCCCTGACTAGAGAGCGAGATTGTGAGGCTCGTAATATCATTTATTGATCAATGTATTTCTGTAGTAAAGCTACATATCAATAGGGCCTGTATGTATGGTCAAATCTTTTGAGCTTACATAACATAATGGGTATTATTCTCCAAAGGTCAAGTCCCTAATTAAATGTACATGTATAGAACTAAAATAGTGTAAACCTTCTTGATATTTTTAGGTTGAAGTTCCTCATACCTTTATTTTATATTACAATTATTTTTTGTCCTTTTTGTCCTTTCTTCGATGGGTGGGTGGGGGGTTACATGTACAACATACAAATTCATGTCATTTAATATTCAGTTCATTTCGTATTTACCTTTGAGCTGCCACTCAACAACAACAATAAAGGAAAAAAGGTATTGGTCATTATGATCATATTAGAGTAACAAAATACATTGTAATACATTTAGTATGTAAAGGAAAAGAAACAAAAAGAAGTGAGCCAACATCCCATTCCCCCAAAACCACCCATCCAACATGTCTCCATCCGACCAACCACCTCCAGTCCCATACCCTGAAACCATATTTTCCACCCATTGCCATCCCCCTAGCAACTATGGTTGCTTGTCAGGACTGGGCCTTCCCCAAACTGTTGCCACAAAGTTGCAAGCACAGAATTGTCTAGAATGTCAGTGTATGCTGTAGCGTTAAGATTTCCCTTCACTGGAACTAAGGGGCCTAACCCGAACCATGAAAAACAGCACCAGACCATTAGTCCTCCTCCACTAAACTTTACAGTTAGAACTATGCATTCGGGCAGGTAGCGTTCTCCTGGCATCTGCCAAACCCAGATTTGTTTGTTGGATTGTCAGATGGTGAAGCGTGATTCATCACTCCGGAGAACACGTTTCCACTGATCCAGAATCCAATGGCAGCGCACTTTACACCACTCCAGCCGACAACTGGCATTGCGCATGGTGATTTTAGGCTTGTGTGCGGCTCCTCGACCATGGAGACTCATTTCATGAAGCTCCCGATGAACAGTTCTTGTGCTGACAATGCTTCCATCAGCAGTTTGGAACTTTGTAGTGAGTGTTACAACCGAGGACAGATGCGCTACGTGCTTCCGCACTCGGCTGTCCCGTTCTGTGAGCTTGTGTGGATTACTACCTCACGGCATTGTTGCTTCCACTTGTTTTGTTCCATCATCGTTGAAATGCAAGAGAAAGGCCACAATGTGTTATTCCAGTTTAGGCACAATTTAGGTTTTGGCCACTAGATGGCAGCAGTGTATGTGCAAAGTTTTAGACAGATCCAATGATCCATTTCATTACTGTTCAAAATGTTGTATCAAGTCTGCACAAATGTGCCTAATTGGTTTATTGATACAATTTCAAGTTCATAACTGTGCACTCTCCTCAAACAATAGCACGGTATTATTTCACTGTAATAGCTACTGTATATACAGTGCAGATAGATTAACAAGAATTTAAGCTTTCTGTCCATATCAGATATGTCTATGTCCTGGGAATTTTCTTGTTACTTACAACATCATGTAAATCACATTAGCACACGTTAGCTTAACCCTCCCGCGGGGGGACACCGATCCTGTAGAGGTTTTAAAGTCGCTTTGCTCTTCCGTATGGGCCATTTGTCTTTGGAGATTGCATGGCTGTATGCTCGATTTTATACACGTGTCAGCAACAGGTGTAGCTGAAATGGAGGAATCCGCTAATTTACTTTTGGCCATGTAGTGTATGTACAGTATGGGTTGGGCTTTATAGGTTGTTTATTTATATGCATTGGGTTTTAACTGAAATTATTCTTTACAGAGTCAAGTGTATTTGTCCAGGTCTCGGTTGCTCATTGACTAGCACCATTCATTCTCTCTGTCGATAACTCTAATGTTATACCTTCTAGTCGTCCTTTTAACCACTGGCAGATTGGGAGAGAGTGGTGATTGCCATCTCAGAGCCAACATGTTCTTTTGCAGCAGTGCTGCCTGCCAGCATTAATTGTCTCTGATTGATTGAGATATTCAAGGAGCTATTATCATTAAGTAAGATAATAGATACAATGCATTGAATATTTATATTAATGCGCTTCAAAATGAATTTTGTAATTTTGTCACAGAAGAAATTAACTGCAGGGCACTCCCACATATGAAGGAATGTGCCTACCTGATGTCGGGACACAGTGAACAGTTGGGAGTTGGGGCCAATTTCCTTGTAAAACATTTCCTTGGTATTAAATACAGTCTGTGAACAAACTTAAAATGTGTAAGTCGATGATTCGGATTGCGGGATGCCATGGTCATATTTTTTAATATTCTGTTGCAGTTAAAGGGTTGTTGAGATTCACTTAGATTGGTGAACCATATATTTTTAATTGCTAGCTCAGAATATGAGCTTTCTAAAAGTTGTTCATACAATTTAGAGATCAGTCCTCTCAGATAATTGATCTATAAATCCCATAATTGAATGGTTCGGTAATTGGCTTCCCCATTGGACTCCAAGTTGGAAATCTAGAAAAAAAGGAGTTGTCTGGTAATGTGTATGTGTCTTTCAAATCTCGGAACGTTTTCAAACCATTACTGTCCATGATATCGGCAAGGGTATGGATTCCACATTTGAACCAGTGTGGGGATGCAGTAGGTTGCCCTCCAGACCACAAGGCATTATTGTGAAATATTGGACTATGGACATGCCATTTTCATTCCCAGTTAAATCATTTTTAAATGTTGCACCAAATAGAGATTGTGTTAGCAATAATAGGACCAAAGCGTAGTTTACATTGTATAAGGGGTATATCAGTGAAGACCCCCTCTTCCAGGGCAAAAGGAGACACCATCTTTATTTCTATGGTCAGCCAGTTGGAAGAATACTCATGTCTAAACCAATTTAGGATGGGCCAAAATTGTAATGCCTGGAAATACAATTTACATTTGGTACTGATCGTCCCCCCACATCTTTCCCTATTTATTTTTCTTTTAATTTAATTGTTGTATTTTTTTAGGGGGTAGATCAGCTTTAATAGCACAGGTAGATTGTAGATTCCATCAATGTAATTGTCTGCATCATTTCCAATCCCCCACATATTTTATATCTTTCCCTCTTTGTAAATGTGCTACGTTTATCCAGGATAGCTTACCTTGCCATATACATTTTGAAACCGCACTATGGATTTTATCCCAATAACCAGAAGGGGGAGACATGGGAAGCATTGAACTACAGAAATACAGCCGTGGCAGTATATTAATTTTTACAATAGATATTCTGCTGGTTAAAGCAACAAGATGTTAGTCCATCTACTGAGGTCAGTTTGAATTGATTTGAGCGTCCTGTTAAAGTTTCTGGCAGTGGTTTAATCCAAGGAAGGAAATATATCTGATCCCCAAATATTTCAAATGGGAAAATTGGGATTCTCTAAGTAGAGATGGAGTCCTCCATCGGGAACTAGAGAGGCAGTGGGGCTGATTTGGTTCCATACATTTTATAACTTGAGATTAAGCTGAATTGATCTATGGTCTTCAATGTGTTTGGGAGCGATTGAGATACATTGCCCAGATAAAGTAAAATATCACCAACGCATAATAAGATGAAGTTGATCAGTAGATTTGAGGGAAATTGGTGTTATTTATTCTTGATTGGTGAATTGCCTGGGTCAGGGATAATACAAATAGAACATTTAAAATGTAATCACCTTCTCTGCTGCTTCTAGTGATTCTGAATGGAGCAGAGAAGATATTGCCTGTTATAACTATGGTTGAGGAATTGGCAAAGTGTATTTAAATCATAGTAGCCCTTTCCTGCAGTCAAATGACCTAGTGGCACCATGGGTGGAATGTTATTCATATTTTTCATCATTCATAAACATTACGTTAAAAAAAATATTTAAAAATCTGATGTTTCTATATGTCAAACGGTTTTGTTATATTTCAGTCTTCTGTAAAGTATGTAAAGTGTAATAATGAGATGCAAACTCAAAATGTAACACATTTCAACTCTATATCGGACATGGTACAGGCATGTTCTTTTTTGAAGCCCATAGGCATATGTGTGAGGTGTATATCTTTGTTTCAAAGTAGATTTGTTTAAGACTACCAGGAAACACCAAGACTTAGCCCACTGCAGTAAAATGTTAGTGAAAGTTGAGCCAATTCCCATATGTTCCAAGACATACCAGAGGTATGACCATTCTCGTCAATCAAAAGCTTTTTCTGCATCGAGAGATAAAACAGCCCAAGGAGATGTTGTTTCTGATTAATGCATTTAAGATATGTAATAGTCGATTGAGGTTATCCGAGGATAAACGTTGTTTTTTTTAACAAACCCCTCTTGGGTTTGTGTGGGCCAATTTGGGTAAGTCTCGAGACACGACCGCACAACACTTTGAAAAACGGTTTAACATCTGTGTTTATCAAAGATAGGGGGCGATAGTGAGAACATTGGGTGGCATCCTTACCTTTTTTTAATGAAAGCAAAATTACTGCTGTATTCACATCTCAAATGAACATTTGTGAAAGGCTTTATTAATCATTTTGAGCAATAGTGGACCTAATGTTAAACAGAGCTAAAGGGGAACACCGTCCCATCCAGGTGATTTGCCTTTATTCATGCTATCCAATGCCCTTTTGAGCAATTTGGGCTACCAGCGAGGAGGCTTCCTCTGTTGAGAGAAAGGGAGTTCCTAATTATTTTAGAAAGGTCCGAAGGCTTCAACATGCTTCAGTACGGCTGGCGGCTAGCCAATGTCGGCTAGGCGAATCGAACAAGTGTGCTTGCATACTCCCATAAGACATTCGCTTGAGAAACTAGAAGAAAGCGGCAATAGTACTGTTTGTCCATTTTGAGATGGCGTAGCCAGTATACACTTCCTCAAAATAGTCTGAATTAATTTAAGAAAACTCAAAAATCTAACTAAGATGTCTGGTTCAGTATTTCTAGATAAAGAAATGGCATGAAAACGAGTCATCTCTCGTTGAATGACAACAAAGACTTTATTGAAGCATCCCTACTGTTGACTAATCACTGACGAAGAGGCGTGGACTTCGGCAACCGACTTTGGTTTGCCTCAAAGAAACTTTTGTGTGTGCCTAAACAACCGAACAAAACCCTTACCGAAGTGCAAAATGAACAAAATCGTCACAAAAATGTCATCATAATATATGCACGATCTCTTCCAGACTGTTTCAGTGAGGGACCATGCGGACGCCTTTAGTCTGGCTTGGTGTGGATTTACAATCAGAGATGAAATTCCTCATATTATTAGTTTCAGCTGAGCGGGCGGTCACTGGTGCCATGAGAAAATGGGACACATATTGCCCCAGCTGAGAGGGGAAAGCTGCCCACGAAACAGTTTGTTTTATGATTACCAACCCCAATCAACAGTCTCTTGGTTAGAGAAGCTTGTTTTGTTGCTATTAATAAAGTAAACTTTTCTGGTCCACACGGAGTAGGTGTTACTATGTTGGCTTACTGTTAAATGTTAACGGGTTGGTTGACATAGTGTGTACAGCAACCCGGGTCACGTATGGTAGCACCACCAGCCTGTTGACATACTATAACTCAGTGCCAACATGGCGGATGCTAAGTGACCCGTTTTATACCAGTTAGAGGTTGGTCCAAACCGTGCCTTTATTGTGAGAGTTCAGATCTTCTTCAACTGTCTGTGGCCAAGTAAATTCCCCTAAAAAACATTAGCTCATATAAAAGCCAGTCGGCCCTGGTCTGAATGGTTATGTGAGCAGGACTCGCATGACCCTCATTTCTGCAATTCCAATAATGGATCTAGACTGGATCTGCCACACGAGCACAGAATCCCTGGAATGCTGAAAGGAAGGGAATGCATATGTAGAGACAGATTTGATCCTATGACAATACATCTACAGTACCACCATCCACTACAGTAGATAGATGACAGACCATCTCAATGTGAGGCTTTAGTCGAGCAATGCAAAATAGGTTAGTGCTTTTAATGGTGTAATACAAAACTCACAGACGTGAAGGAACAAATTTGTAAGGATGACATAAGTTATAATGAATTTTTTATATTTCATACAGAACTGAAGACTACATCGAAGGGTCAGGATCTGTACAAGAAGGTGCAGGAAAACAGTAAGTCCTCAATCAATAACCATACATCATTGGAGACCAGTAGCTGGTACAGTAGTAGTAGTAGTAGTAGTAGTAGTAGTAGTGTTTGAGGGATGAAGGTGGAAGGAACCGTATGACTGCGTATTCTCACTCGTAAACTCATCTTTTTTTCCCTATGAGGAAAATATCTGGCTTGTGATACTGTACACAAAAGGGAAAATTAAACATTTGTAGCCAGTTGAATGTTGTTTCATGTAACAGAATTTGGAAGTAAATGGTTGCACAACTGAAAACAGAAGCCCACAATTAGAGCTTTATGATAATTAGCACAAATATAAATAGCTGGCCTTTTCTCTTGTTTGGACATAACACGCTGCCTACATATATCATGCTACATTGTGTCTGATTAAAGATACACTTGAAAATAGCCTTATATTGGCTTTTAGTGCTTCAACTCCTGTTGGGGGAAACAACATTTTGACCAATTGCAATTCAAAATTCCCAGTTGTGTTGAACAGTGGAAGCTGAGTTGAGGTAAGAGGTCGGGATGCCAGTGTGCAATGTGTGTCACAGCAGGATTTAGCCAGCAAAACCATCTTCATTGATATCAAGTTCTTATGTAAATGAGGTATAGAATTGATGTTCTTGTAAGATAAATGCAAATCGTAAGGTCACAATATTTCAAAACAAAACAAGCATTCATTGGCTGTTTCATTTCAACCTATTGTATGATATCATACGCCAGATCTGTGTTTGTGTGTGCGTGTAAATATGTAATTTTTGATTTATTCAACAGCAGTTAAGACCACAAACCCACACAGACACACACACACAGACACATGCACCAGACACACGGAACACACACACATTTACTCCTACACCCTTGATCCAAAATAGTCACTGTTGGTTCAAAACATGTGTATCTATCTGATGTTACTGGGAGAAATAGGTCTGGATATGTTGGGGCCAATTGAAGATAAAATGGAGTGTAAGGCACATTGCAGTCTTAGGATATCTTAGCCTGTGTTTAATCTCAGATTTCCCATCATTTTACAATCCTTCTCAATGTTTCCTAACAGTGACTCCTGTACAACAACATAAATATTGTGCTGGAAAAAATGAATTTCCAAAATTAAGCAGTTTTTTTTCTTCTTTTCCCCAAGTTTCATTCTGTAAACACTGAAAAATGCAAATCAAGTCTCTTCAGTTCTCAACAAAACAACAACAACAACAACAGAATAACAACAACGGTTCCTTCTGCAAGGCTTTGCAGCCTCACTATGCAAATATTCTAAAATGGGCTCAGAGTAAAAGTAAGATCCTTTTTCCTTTACCTTAGTTTTTCTAGTCCATTCAATGTCTCTGTCAAGGGTCTGTGTTTCGGTTCCGAGTGGACAGAGTCGAGGGGGGGTCGGGTCAGGGGAGAGGCCGGTCAGGGTGTTTGCTTAAAGGGTTGGGGGCATCAGAGGAAGCTGAAGGGGGCAGTCTGTGAGGGGGCGTCAGAACAGGCTGGTCAGGGTGGTCTGCGATGGGCTCCTGCACTCGTGAACATCCATGCTGACAGACACAGAGGTTAACACGGAGGTGACGGTGGGCATGGTGGGGTTGGTCAGGTCCGTCAGGGTCGTGGGTGTGCTGGAGGGGCTCATTGAGGCCTCTGAGGCGGGGCCAGAGGGTGTGCCCCCCTGCAGGGTGGAGCCGTCTGAGGTCTTGTCCACGCCCGTGTTCTCCTGTCTCATCAGGTTCCGCCGGAACTTGGCCCGAGCATTCTGGAACCAGACCTGTGTACCACAGCAAGGCAACATCGTTGCGACTGTTAGTGATGGAACCGTGGGGAAAAGACAGAGGGAAGGTTTCAACTGGAATAACAGGCATGAAAAATAGAACGCATCAAAGCAAAATGACTGCTTTGTTTTCTGGGAGTGTTAATTAAAGCGGAGCGATTTTTACAGAATTTTTGTTCAGAAACCTTTTTGTCTCATTTTTTTCTTCAGTCCCCTAGATAATTTGCTGTCGTCTTTGTGGAAATCAAGCACTCTCTGTTGTGCTTTCCCGCTCCCCATAATAAACTGTACAGACTGTTTTTACTACTCCCACTCATTACAATTCCTATCTGGAAATTTAAATAGAAAAATGTCCCTTTGTTACTCGTTTAATTTCAACATCCCATTATTCAATTGTATTGCCATCATAATACACAAGAACATGTTTTATTTTTCCATTTGTGTGTAGTTTCTCATTTGGTTAAATATGAGGAACAATACAGTATAGGCCGTGTGTCTAACCTGTAGTACACGCTTGGTGAGGCCAGTCTTCTGGGCCAGCTGCTTCAGGTCCTTGGCGTCTGGGTTGTGGTTGATGGCAAAGTAGGACTTCATGGTCCTCAGCTGGTGGTGTTTGAAGGAGGTCCGCATGCGCTTGGTCTTCTGACTGGAGCTGTAGGAGTCCCTGTCCATAGAGTCGCCGTCGTTCTCATTACAGCTGAGTGCTGGAGGACACCAAACACACACATACATACACACACATACACACAAACACCACACAAATTGTAGATGTTGGTTAGTCCACCTGAATATGGTGTTTCCTTCACAAACAAGTGGATAAGTTAAACATGACCGTGTTATGTATTTTTCGACATTGTGTATTGAATTGATACCTTAATCAAATCAGCAACATGCTGGCTTATATGCAGCCCAGCAGTGAGTGGAGCTGGCTTTTAATGCCATGTTTTAAAATTGGTTTAGTAATGCAATGTTGGGTAGAGAGCGTGCAGAGGAATACAAACATGAAAATCGTAGGTATAATTGAACAGTGATTGTAAATTCAACCACAGTCTTATTACTATTGAACAGCAATGTCTAATAAGGCCCTTACACCACCCAGTACCATAATCCAAATATCATATTATATTTGTAAGATATTTGATGTATTTGTGATATTTGTATATGTCAGTGTTAACATGAACATTGACTTCTAACAATGACACATTTTTAGGGCGGTAGCCAGTGTTAGATTCACATACATTAAGCAGAGACTCACTATTTGGTGTCATAGGCGGGTTGTGTAAAATATCAACCAATTAAAATATGTGCATGTGAATGACTTTCTGGCTGGTATTGGCTGGAGTATCTTTACACGTAGAGGTCTTACGCTGTGAAATATGCATTGGCAGTTTGCGAAATAAAAATGCCATGAATTGAGTTGAAATAATAAGCACATAAAACGGGTAAAATAAATACAAAAATAGTCGAATTAATATAGGTTGATACTACTACTACTAGTACTAGGGCTACTACTAATAATAATACTAACCCTAATTGTGTGATGGCTGTTGTCATATTAATTGTCATATGCTATATTCTGCCCTAGATAATCAAATCGTGGACGCAAAAACATGACACATTTCCATGACAGTATTTTCTTGGCAAATGCTGAAGTGTCGCTATCTATTCATGACAGTTCAGACATATTTAATGCTGCCTACAATAAATATTAGTCATTCAAATTTCTCAGAATAACACTTCAGATAATAAACCACAAACACCATGCATACATAAAAAGTATTTTATCTTTCGCAAATTCTCAAAAGCTATTGATAGGCTGATTGAGTACCTTTCTAATAGCAGCTGGAAATAATGTATAGGTTAACTTCTACAGACCACAACACATTCAGAAACGTATTAAATGTTTATTAAAACACAACGTCGATTTCGTTTGTGAACGACTGTGAGGTGACTTTAGTCAATAGCCTACTTTAAATAGATTGTTTATTAATCAAATGCAGTAGGGTTGATCTGTACAGCAGTCAGTGGCCCAATCCGTAAACAGTAGAGGGCAGTAGCGGACCAACCCCCTCCCCTTCTCGCTTAGATGTTGTGAGACATGCTACTTGGGTTTACTGGATGAAAAAGTATGGTGACTCAATCAGATGATGAACCATGTGGAAAATCTTCATATGACCAAGTGAATGATGACACACGGGCTAGTGATGCGTAGGCCTAAATAGAAAAGTGATTTTATATACGCATATTTGAATCGCCCGTAGGACAATATCCTGAAGGTAGATCGATTCACCTGCCCTTTGTCAATGTTTTATTCCACGATTGACTTATATGATGAAAGCTGCATGGAATGCACCTGAAAACAGTTTAATAACACAATAACTGACGGCAATGTTTAATTCCCAAGACACAAATGTCGATACAAGAAGACAATTATGCTTGTTGAAGGGGCCTTTCTTGATGATAGAAATTATTTTGCTTTTGCAACAACTGCTCATTGGCCACAATCACTACCAGATAACTTGTCAAGCCTCATTGATCTGTTGTAGTGCACACCCATCCGGGCCACGTCCCAGACCAACCTGTCCCCGAGTGCGCATCGGAGCGAGAAGGGGAACTTTAGACGTCTATAGAGCCTGACAAGTGGAAAATGGCTAAGGCGAAAGCCGGAACTTCAAAAAAAAAATTTAGAGGACAGGAGGAAAAATGCTACGGATAAAACTGCCCTGCCACACACTGTTGAATTGCAATTGAATTGTGGAGAGGGGGATTTCGGATGAATAATCGGCAGCAATTTGGTAAACCAGTATGTTATAATTTCGTCAGAGAAATAATGTCAAATGTTTTGAATATTAGGCCTAAATTAACTCAGATGTGTCCAACGACAGTGTAGCCTACAATGATGGTCACATTTGGTATTTACTTTCTCCAGAGCACAAATAAGATATGCAATATTACAACCTTTTAGGCTACGATACTTTTCTGACATTAACAAAATCCGAACGTCCATGGAGGAAAAGAACACGATTGATTAAAAAACAACTTTGTGTAGTAAAATCAAATAATTGGCTACGTGTCTTCTGATATAGGCCCCATGTGCCTTTTAGGCCTAAGAAATAATAGCCTATACCTTAAATCAAAGAACAGAAAGAAGTCATTGAAATATTGGTTTGAAAAAAATGGTTGCAAAAACAAAAATATCATAACATCAATTGATTATGATAGCCTATTTAAATCGTTATAGATTAACTGATGCAATGAAGAGGGCGAAATGTTTTGCACCTCCCTATTTGAATGAGAAGGAACTGTTACGATTGAGATAACAAACACATTAGCCTAAAAGCATGCAACATCTATATAAAATTGTCGTTGCATCGAATGTAGATTATATATTATTGAGAACAACTAAGTTACTCTTTTTAAATTATTACTATGCTTAAAATCATTTGGATAAAGACTCGCCTGCACTTTTAAGTCCCACCCTTTAATGATTGTTGGCCTGCGTTGGACTTGGCAATAATTATAAATTGCAGAGTGATATAATTTTGTCATACGCAATGAAAACTTTTTGATTGGGGGGAGTGGCCACTGAGTCAATATGGCGTTGTTCTGAAAAGGCCTATATTAAATGGAAATGTTAGCACTGTGGTCTTACCGGCATTATAGGCTGCTAAATCTGCTCCTGGCCCGGGACTTTTCCTTTTCCTGGGCCGCCCTTTCTGCACAGTCCCCACGCCGTTGAAGTAGGATAGTCCCAAAGCGTTGGCAGGTCCCAGTCCTTTGTGAGAGGCTACATCCGCATGATTGAAATGTGTCTGATATTCCCCCTGTATGAGATTTTCAAAGTGCAGCCGACAGTAGACCAGACTGTCTTTCATGCCAAAGTGGTCCCCAGTCGTTAGCATCTTGTTGCAGGATGTGCAGGTGAAACAGTTCAAGTGGTACACCAAGTCCCTGGCCCGCATCACCATCTCTGAGGCCGAGATCCCGAGGTGGCACCGGGCACATCTCTGGACCGAAAACCTTCTGCAGAGAAAACAGAACCTAGTCAGTGGATGGACACATTTGTATTAGATGTGAATTATGCTTAACCACGTCAATTAGTAGCACATACAGTACATTGGCAGCTATGTAACCCTACTCCATGTCCCGCTTTGAAACAGAACAGTACTTTGAAACTCTCACACAGGCCATATGTAATGAATGCGTTTTGCGCAAGGGCACTTTTAATGCTGTGTCGAAGCTCTGTAGTATGGCCACGTTATAGACTATATTAAAGCCTATTATATGGTGTTGTAAAGCCCAAATTAAATATCATGTGTCCAGGGATGACTGTTTTTAGGGCAAATCTGACTTCAAACGTTTGTTATTCTTCATAATCACCAAACCCTTTTACATTTTTGCGGAGTTTATGGAGTTACCTGTAATAATCTTCCTTGCAGTAGATGCTTCCGTCTTTACTGAAGCAGGTGAGCTCGGACTCCAGGTTGAGTTTACACTCGCAGCACTTGAGACAGCGCATGTGCCATTGTTTGTCTACCGCGAGCAGGTAGTAGCGGTCAGCTATCTTCCCACCGCAGCCCGCGCACAGAGCCACCCTGTCACTGTTCATGCACTGCATGTTCTAGAAGACAACCAAACAAACACAAACTTAAAACACAGACCAACCACATGTCATCAAACACCCATATCGAAATAATATATCATTTCCCGCCCGAAAATGTGCTCCTTTTTATCAGACCTTGTTTTAAATATGACGTTTTGCATGAACATATTGTAATATCTGACTGAGGGCATTGCAACGCACAATACATGGGTTATTTAGTTAGTCTAGAAATGAAGGAACATTTTTTTCACATCAATTAAAATATGCCAGTTTACAGGCCTATAGATCTCGAAATAAAACGGCTTACTCGCATCAAGATTTACGATTTCAGAATTCCTAATCAAATCAAAACACACTTACAAACACACACACTTCATTATCTTTAGGCCTATTCTCTAAAATGGTTTTACTGTTTTAAAAAGTTTCATGAAAATGATCATTTCTTAAACACTTTTGGGACAATAATTATTATTGGGGGGGATTTAAATTTGATTTGGCTAATACCATATAACAAAACAAGGAAATTCACCACAATACGAATGCATTATCACATAGCCAAACAGATCAAAGATCAAACCACTTCTTACCCACCCGTTAGGCCTAGGCAAAAAATATAGGCAACCAAGTGAATGCCAATGTTATAGGAAGAAGACCCCCCCCTCACATTTGTTACTATTCTAACGAATTCATTTGTAATTTAACTCAAGTTACATTTAATCAAACAAGATTTGAACACATGCACGTTTTAGACTAAAGGTAAAAAATATATCTATGAATTTGACCCTTATTTGTAATGGCAGAAACAGTAGCATATAGGCCTCATACTCATTTGCACAACGAATTGATGAATGTGTAATGTTGTACAATTTAAAAAGTAGAAAATTATGAAACATTCATTTCATTATGATGTCGTTTAAATCCACAACATATATCTAACACCAGAACAATGTCATGCTTAAAAACACTTGAGCGTGCATAGTAAAAACATCCCTGATATTTGCTATTAACAGATTAGCATATGCCTATGAATTCATTAGCCTATTATTATTAGATTACGCTAAATTGTATTGTGATAGAGATTCAAAATAATTCCACTATCATATATACATTGTTTAAGACCTTTTCAAAATAATAACAATAAAGTTATTTCGTAGTCCAACAAGTTTTAATAGCCTATCTCAAGTCTTTTTTAATATCCCAAGTATGATTTTATAGTGCACTGATCCTGCATTTTCAGCATCAAAGTTTCGCTGCTCATTATGATATATGTACACAACTGCTCGCTATACTCTCGATTGCAATCACCCCTCAGCGTGTGGTTGTTCTGTTGCCTACCGTTTCAGATTCTCCCATGTCTATGGCCGAACTGATAGCTGCGGATTCGCTCTTTCCTCTCCGCTCCATTTCTTCCACAACACCGTGCATGTCGCCTCCAGGGAGTCCGTGGAAAAGCATCGTTGCCGCAGAGGGGATGATATTATACGTGTTTTCTTCAGATCTGCAACCAAAGATTTCCATAAGACGCAAACCTAGCCCGTGCATTGGCAGTCAGATTATTTCCCTTCTTGGTGTGACATGTAAGAATTCCGGGTCAGAAAAAAAATGTGAGGCAAAAATGGACACGTGTTCTCCACACTATCATCTGCCAATGGAAATCATCATCCGAATCTCTGCATCTCTCTCTCATAGGCTATAATTCAGTAATTAAAGTGACGGAATCCGTCGTTTTACTAATACTAATTAATTATATGCAGCATACCAATATATTATTCCATTATCATGCGAGAAGAAATGCCATTTGCTAAATAATTCCTAAGGAATTAAAAACATACCAACTATCGAAGCCCCGTTGCATGGGTCTGCTACTGGTCCCTCCTATTTCTTCAGGGGAATTTGGATTAAAACATTTTGCAAGGCATTAGTAAACGAATGACTTAGTCCTTCGCCGACCAATACTAACTCGACCAATGGACACTGTCGCTACTTTTATTGGAATCCTCTACTCCTGCATCACTGTAACACTAAAATGATTTCCACACGAATCGAAGGAATAGAAAAAAATCAAGAACACAACAGCGTCTGAGATTGTAGGCGCGTGCATCTCCATGTAGCTGCGTCCTCTTCAGTTTGTCACATAACTAAAATACACTGTCCAAGTTGGTGTTAAAACAGCATTGATGTTATGAAAATCTACATGTAGCCTATGCTTTTTAACAACAAAAAAAAGCTATAACTCGTTAGCAATTTTAATTTTTGTTGCTTTTGGATCCTGTTGGAGGTCTGAGAGAAGCTGTTTCCTTTAGTATTTTTTTTCTCTTTGCCAAGAAAGATGCATGTGAGTAATCGAGAAGGAGGAGTCGACTAAGACTATACATTAAGACTCAAGCAGGCAGCCCCTATCACTGTTCCGCGGTCTCTGGCCTTGAGATACACTCCGCGCCTTTTCTACAGGGACCCTTACGTCACGTTCCACGATTTATGTTCATTGGTTCTTCAACATCGTCGAATTCCTATTTTACTGCTGTGGAAGAAGTATGCAGAGTATTCTTTCGTTGGTTGCCCATGTCATGCTGTTTGGACGCATCCTTTATGTGACTGCTTTTGATTAGATGTCTGTATACCTTTAGTTTAGAGCTTATCTAGTCTAGTCTAAAACAACATGGAAAGAAGAAGAATAAGACGAAGAAGAAGAACGGGAATATTGATTTGACAGTGTTGCAAAGATTTGAGTGTGGTTAAAGGTGATTTGTTGAACCGTTGTCACATGACGTTCATGCATATCTCTCTCCCAATTCAATTAAATTCGCTCTTTCTCTCTCCCTCTCTCAATTCAATTCTCTCTCTCTCTCACCCACCCTGACCCATTTATTATATCTTTATATCGTAATATTTCATAACATTTAACAAATTACAGCTTACATGATCTCCTGCATTACTTTCTCTATTGGACCATCTGTTTAGAGCATGTCACACTGGCGCCTGAGACACCATGATTTTATTCCATCATAGGGACTCAATGCATTCTGCGTCATGGGAACCGCAGGAAGCACCAGAAAACTGCTTACACAATACGCTGACAATAAGTCATTAATAGCTATTCAGTCACTCCCGTTTCAGCTCCTGGCCGACATTTGAGACAGAAACACGCAAGTCACATGCAAGTTACATGTTGTTAGTTGGGTTCATTCAAATATAGGCCTGCCAAGCACACCAAAATGAAAGACACATGCTTGCGATAAAGTGCACAGGTTGTATATTGTAGTGTAAGAAGACGTTCACCGAGCAACGAAAGAAATAATAGTCCTTTGAAATGAAGGTTCCATCACGGTGATGTTGTATAGATTTAAATGTTGTGTTCGATTTGTTTAATCTATATCCTCCCTCGTCTCCCCTGTAACTATTCCCCAGGTCGTTGTTTTAAATGAGAATGGGTTCTCAGTAAACCTACTGGTAAAATAAGGGTTCAATAAAAATAGTATCATGGTACAAATATCAGCAACGTAGGCCTTTAATAAGGGCAAATTGATATCACAAATTAATGCCCGTATTGAATCGGTTTAATCCATACAAAATAAATCAAATCAACAACAAGTTCTCACAATAGGCCCCCAACTCAGAGGCATTGTTCTTCAGTCATTTAAAAACAACAATTTGCCCGTGTCAACCGCAAGCATTACAAAATGTGTGACATTAAGTGAACAAAATCCACCTCGTGCAGCGCGAGTCATTTAGGTTAAATGAAGAATCTCCCAAATTGAAGACGTGTCTGTTCTAATGACACACACTTCAATATGAATGATTTCAATGGTACTCCCGTTTAGACTCAAGACTTCCCTTCTCATTTCCTTCAGTTGCAAACCAGTGTTGCGTGGTGGGTGACGCTGCTGTCCCTGGCCGTAGTCTAAGCCTCTACTCCGGATCCGCTCTTCTAATTAGCTATGTGATCTTAATTGGGAGGGGAGTTCGGACTTCGTCATCAGAGGAGGACTTGCCTTGTTCAGGAAAATAATGGGCGACAGAAAATCCCTGAGATGTGTGTGAGAAAATGACATCACAGCCAGAGAATTGTGTTTCTTAAAACAATGACACTGTCAAGACCTAGCTAGGCACACTGCTCCCCTTTGAAACCATCACGTTATAGAATAGCCTATTCTTCATCGATGGCAAAGGGAACGATAAGAAATGAAAACTTTTGCCCTTATTTGTTCGATCTCTGTCTCAGATTTAAACAATGGAAAATCCCCACCTATAATAGCTTGTATGAAGAGAGTCCAGAATCCACTTAGCAGAAACTTTTATCTTTCTAGCACTCCCGACTTTTATGGGGAAAACAACAGTCTTCATGTATATTTTTCCACGCTTTATCTTTCAACTTTAACAGCTACTATAAATCCGTCAAAACAGCAATAATGACATAGGCCTAATAATCATGATTGTGATGTCATTAATCATAATATTATAGTAATACACATATTGTTACCCGTAGGCTAATTCATGATGATAAAATGATCACTACACTATTTCACAATTAGCCTACACGTTTGCCTAATTTTTATTGACCTTTCCCCCCATATCTCCAGTCAGTTGTAGTTGCATATAGAAAGAAACGCTTGTGGTGGCGGGGGTCTTAAAAGTAGCATAGCCCAAAATAACCCATAGCCCATAATACCTGTTCCTTCCAAGCACAGATAGCCTGCGTTGATTTTAACGTTTTATAGCACAAATATGAAGAGGCATGTTGAGCTCATAAATCCTTATGCAAATCAACCCCTGTGTAATACCCTTAATTGAATACATGCATATTTATCATCTGCGTTCCCTGTCTGGTATAATGCTGCTGTCTTATAAGTTACACATTGTCGCACCGGGCATGTCTGCGGGCGTGTATGAAATGTGATATTGCGATTATGTTTATTTTCAAGCTCAAATCGTCTCAATAATAAGTCTTATTTTTATTAAATGGGACTTGACTTTGCCAGGTCTGCCAATTGTTCTCTCTCGTGCTCAAAAACCAACTTACAATCTTGCCGATTCCTTATGAACATTTAGGACGTTATCTTGCTCTGTTGTTTCTCCAGCAGACATACTGATTTTAACCGTCCTCCTCATGCGTCTGTGCTGTTGAAGTCAAAGTCAATAAGGTTGTTTCAGTCGTTGACTATGGAACCAATACACCAGAGCATATAGCCGTCTTTTGTCTAAAGACTGCTGTGTCGG